>NW_028301553.1:17282500-17365000 GCF_042242905.1 Orbicella faveolata
TGTTTGAGAGTTCCGTACTCGTGTGCAACTGATACCTAAAGGCTCTATTATTTTTTGGCTACAATTCCTCAGAAAAAGACCCATTTCCTTTTTACTGCTTTTTTTTCCCTTCAAATGATTTGGAACGCTTATTTGCTACTTAGCTATTCGTTCACCGATGACAGACAATAAGACCAGCTTCCCTTAGGTAACCTAGCATTATGGAACATAATTAAAGGAAAAATGTTTTTCCACTTACAGAATCAATAGATTTGCCAATGTGGCAAATATCCTGTCAGGTAAAACTCTGATAGCGTTTGAAGCCAAATTCCTAAAAGTTTGATTAACTGTTTAATGAGTGATTTATTAAGCTTATACCTAACTAGTAAATAAGATAAATATGTGTTTGTTTACAAATCAGAAAATCGGACTTGTCAACATTTATATTAACGTTTAACGTGTATACAATTTTCTAATTTCAGTTGTTCTGTTGGCATTTGGGCGAGGTACGTGCCTGCCCTTTGGCAATGTGAAGAACAAAGAAATCCCCCAAAATATTATACAACGCATGTGGAAAAGGCATTTGATGTTGATAACTTGCCATCTTTGAACAGCTATATTCCAGTTTGTCTCTCAGCTTTTAAAAACATAATCGGTCACAAAAATGGTATGAATTTTTCAGATCTGTTCACGTACAGCATCGTCAAAGCCGTCAATGTAGTAAAGACTTCATCAGGTAGAAATGTGATAGCGTTTGAATTCAACAATCTGTGAAATTAATTGGCACAATTTTACATTGACATAACTTTGTACGTTTCATGAAGATTCTACATGGAAGTTTCAAAATATAACGTCGTAAGACACATAACGAATAATGATCTCACAGAAAACTAAATCCTACTTTATAGCAAAATATTTTCCAGTCCCTGGAACAATTTTATTTTAGATTTACTGAATATAATGAACGTTGATATATCCTCCAGTGCGTTACTCGATTGTTCTGTCACAGATAACTACTCTGCACAATGCAAGTGGCATCGGACACCTTTAATTACGCGTGGTTCGTAACAGTACTCTTTTAAATTTGTAGAAGCATCGATCAAATGAATAGTAAGATGTCCACAGTGGGAAACTGGTTATATCCAAGGTTGAAGGGTTGGAGCCTAAGTGGCTTAAAGAAACTAAGTTGACCTTTCTATTCCCTCGAGGATACACATTCTGAGGCGAAAATTTCCTTCAACTCCGCCCGACAATTCCTCCTGCGGTACTTTGTACTCACTATGGTTCCTTTTTTTTAATCGAGGGAGCTCGTTAAACCAGATTTGCCCTGTAGAAGGTCTGAATATATTTACGCTTTACACTGCATGTGAAAAAGCTAGAAATTTCGTACTCACAGGTCCTCTAACTTCGTCAAGTTGTGAAATAAGTTAGCAGGTAGCCTTTCAATGTTGTTTGATCTCAGTGACCTGCAAAAGTATTCGTATCAAGAGCTACGAATCATGATATCTCAACAGTTACAAGCATATCACTTACAACATTGAGCTAAATCTGCCCCATGGACACATTAAATTTGCTTCAAGGCAGAACACCAAACTGAGCAGTCTTGCGTAACTGGGGCCGCACAATTACTAAGAAAAACGTAATAGGGGTTAAATGTTTATTCCCCGATCTAAGGGTGCTCTAGTCGCAAAAATGATCCGAGCCCTTTGCCAACCTTTTTGGACCAGCTCTGGAGAGGCCATTCTCGGTTGCATGAGGTTTCTGCGTATTCAAGGATCACATCAGAGCCTTCACTATAGAGTAACTCATTACAGAACTAGCTACACCGCCATGAGAACATTGCTCATCGACCTAAGTAGCTTAGAACATGGTGGTGTACTGATGACAAAATATAGAACCAGATTCCTCAGTTCTGGATAGGGACAAGTGTTTGACGATACATTTGACAAGGTCTGAGGAGAATGGGATAATGACAATTGCAACGCCGAAGTGCCCCCGTGCCCAAGAAATACTAAAATCAAATTATTCTGGAAGGCTTGCGACAGGATAACATTTCAACGGTGTAGAGAAAGGCATAGCAGCAGAAGCTCCCTTGGAGCTGGATATGAAGCTGACAAAACTGCTCATGGAGATCGGTTAGCACCGGCAGAAAAACTCTCAAATCCTATTGAGTTATGCTAGTACCGTAACAAACGGGCTAAATGCCACCTCACACGAACTTGATCCTTCAGTCGGCTAGAATCGGTAAGTATCAAGTGCTGGTGGGAGCCAAACAGTAAACTAAAAAAGTACGAGCAGATTTAACACTGAACAAATACTTGGAGTGATCACAAAACCAATGTTGATTATAGCATAGCCTTAGCGAAGCGCGCGTTCTGATTGGCTAATACGCTCGATCCATTTGATCTTGGATGGCACGCTCACGTCAGTTTGTTTATTTGTACTTTTTCTTGGCAATTTTTTTCTTCGATGTTGACACTTTTTAAAACATAATTCCTATTTTCCTTCTCCTAAAATATGGAAAAATCTAATGATATTTCCGGAGATGAGAAAGATTATTCCTGTGAGCTACGAAATTTCGAGCTCAAGTTTTTTGCCGGGTCTCCACCTGAGAGATTTGCTGATTTAAGCGAGCAGGAGTTGGTCTGTATCAACCTTTCGAAGTTAGTAATGCATAGCGGGAATTTTAGAGAGAATTTTTCGGCGATTTCGCGACAATAATTTCATTGTAAAACTTTGCTGACGTCGAAAGCCATTTAAGCTTAAATGCTTTCGGCGAGCAAAACTTGTACATGAGAGTTTTAACAAATTTCGGTTTTAAGTGAAGTCTAGACTCGATTTCCAGCCGTTTTGTGAGCCCGCGTTCCTTGCCCCACACCACGACTGGATCACTGGTCTACCCATTGTATTTTGGGACCAATCAGAGCCAAGCCTGCTCGAATCGAGCAGGCTTCCTTCTGATTGGTCAGTTCTGTAGCTCGTCTATCCAACATGGCGGATGTCAGTGCGGATGAGTTTCTTCTGCTACCAAGAGTGTTTTAATGTGCTTTCATATTAACAAATTTAGGGAAACACAGCAGGATGCCATTTTAAATGTGTAAAAAGTAAGAGATGTTTTAGTTTCACAGCCAACGACCTCAGGGAAATTCGTAATTTTTCAGTCCTTCCCGATTATCGTCGATGTTGCGTAGATGAGTCCGATTTACTAGTTGTGCTTTGGCTACCTCTATGCTCAACTCGCTTATACAGGACCGAGCCAGGTTCCTTACTTTAACAGGTGTACAAGCAGCTTTTATCGGGGACGAACAAAATGACGAAAGCGTTACACGCAAAAGAGGAGTTGAGGGCGGTTTATCAATTTTATGTCGTGCTAGGGAACTCGGAGTCCTTTATGGATGTAACCGATGGCGATCCATATTTACAAGTGCAACTTATATAAAAAGGCTTGGGCTGAGTTCCAATAATGAGGCCCATTGTATCCGACACTGGTACGAATTAGAATGATTTGTTTGAAATATTTGTCGTAGCTGATTCCAAATTAAACTAAAGAAAACACTGATTGTATTGGATACATGAAATGTGGGTTTTACCAAGGCAAGATCTGACCGCCCACCAGATTCACACTTAAAATAATTGTCTAACACCTTCTGCTGGTTGAAAATAAAGGCTCATTAATTGATTTTAATGTTTATATTGTCTTTGATATTGCAGAGATATATAAATAACAAATACATGTTAGAAATGTACAATTCAGTTTTGGGCCTTAATTTCTTTAACAAATTATACAATCAAAGCTATCCTATACTATTATGGTATTATACAGTATCTCGGTTTAGTACAACACGGTTTACTAAGTTGTGACAATTCTTTTTTTTTTTCCTGTGATATCCATCAGTCAGTCCTTTCAGCATTCCTTATAGCTTTATGTAATTTCTATTAACTTCAGATGTCAAACCATTAAATAGCCCTTCAAAAATAACTGATTCTTTTCACCCAAAAATTGACAGCTGATCAAGTTTGTACAAGGGTGTTTCAGAAAAAACAAGAAAGCAAACATTCCACAAATAGTTTTCAAGAATAAGTGAAATATGTCCTCTTGTTAAGGGTCCCCTTTTATTTGTTGAGTTCACCACAATAGCAACTAAGAAAACCCAAGACAAAATTACTTAAGTCTTGGAGATGGAACAGTTTGTCATTCTTCATCAGATTCCCAATCAAAAAAACATTGTATATTCTGTTCAAGTTGCCAGTGGTGATGCAAATCTCACCTTTGCCCTTTTGCCTAACTCTGATTATATATTTATTATTTACTGTCAGATGAAACAAGTTGTCTTGAATGATACAGGGAGATCCAAAGAGTGTATATATGGAGATGCATCGTTCAAGCCAGAATTGATCAACTAAATCAGGAAAACATTCTTGGTGATTTGGCCAAATCAGATGGCAACATAAGAATTTTAATACCGACAATCGCATATGAAATGGCAGTTTATAATCAAGGGGTTAAAGTCATAAAATATTATGGTCCTTTAAGAAACATTGAAGCATACCACCATAAGAATGGCAGGGGAGGAAGAAACACACCTCACCTGTGCACTGGAGGGATACTCTATTCCAATTTCAAGTATTATTGTGACAATTAGGAATGTACACACAACATGCCAAAGGGAGGGTTTACTTCTGAGATTTGGAGAAACCTTGCAAGCCTCATAACTTTTGTAATGTAAGTGTAATGGTGATACATGCTCTTTTGAACAGTTTTCTTTAATCAAGTCCTCAACTGTCTTACAAGAAGGGGGAAGGGGTCGGGGATGGGTTACTTGTAATCACCAAATCTGAAATCTCTGTAAGTTTTGTTTATTATTATCTGCTTTAGTGAGACACCCAAAACAACAGACCAATTAGTTTTCCATGCATGTATGCAGGTTTACTGTGCGTGTTTATGGTTATGGCTGAAACATTTGGCATTATTTACAGATGTGGACACCGAGGAAACGCGTGTGCCTCAATATTCAATTTTCCAAAAAAAAAAAGAGGGTATTTTGGGCGATTTTTACTTGTAAATCAACTTGATTTTGAATGTTGATTATTTGTAATAACAATTTTTGATAATTTCAAAAACGTAGGGCTAGAACTAAACCGCATAAAGCTTGGATACGAGTTTTATTACGCGTGTGTTTACCCAAACATATGACACGCAATTTTTGTTCACTTCGTTGTCGGATCACTAAAATCGTTATAGGAACTGGCAGCCTAAGGCCCCATTTATATGGTCTCGGGCACCCAAGACAACCCTTCCCCCGAATTACCATGGCAGGGGTAACGTTTAGCTTATTTCTTTACAAAATTCAACCAACCGTTTACATTGGGATCGCGAACCCGTCTCGGGGGACGAGACAAATCGGGTGGGCGAGTCGTCTCGCCTCGGCTGGTAGGGTAACCCTGGCGGGCGGGACAACTTTTCTTCATGTAAACGCTTTGGCTCGCCTAACCGGGACAGCTCTCGCCGTGGCGAGTGTCACATACTACCTAGATTTAAGATTTAAAACAGAAATTGTGTGAATATTGAAGTGAATATTAATTCGGCAAAACCCATTGTGATCGAATGACCGAGGAAAACTCAAAGATAGAGGGATATTTGCACATTTGGTTATTCAATAAGGGTTATGAATAATCATGCAGAATCAACTTTGACTCGACCTTCAGGGACCTATAAACGCTCGATAAAGTTGCCTCACGGGGAGGGTTGTCTCAGGTACCCGAGACCATATAACTGGGACCTTAATAACACTTTGGTATCTTTTTTTGCGAAGAAAAAAGAGTTATTACCTCAATTCTACACACGGGAGCTCCTTTGCTTCGGAAATTCTGCAGAACTAGCGACATTCAGTCATGCTACCGAGAGTGGTAGAACCGGCACGGTATATCGGTGAGGAAAAGCTCTAGTTAGTTACAGAGATCTTGCAACAGAGGCAGGCTGAAGAGGTAAAGTTGGCTTATTATTCCTGGTTTCAGTTGGATAGTTCTCTTGCCAAGTTACGCCATTCGGGCTCAGGGTCGACGATTTCAACTAACTTAAATATTTGTTTACGCAGTGATTTGTGACAATCGTTGCAAAGATACCCTTCGTGTCGAGATTCCTGCTGGTTACATTTTCTTGTAGCTTTGAAACAAGTTCCTGTTTTAGTTTTACGCTTTTCCTTGAATTATCCAAAACATTTCCTCATAGAAAACATCTTTGCTAACAGGTTTAATTTTTTGCCGAGTAACAGATATGACGTCACGGACAAGCGCTATGGACCAGTGATCTAGCCGTTCGTTGAGAGGAGGATAAACAACCGGACTCCCAAAACGGCTGGAAATCGAGCCTAAGTGAAGTCTTGCTTACGAAATCCTTCTGTTTCAAAAACTTTAAAGATAATAGTTTTTCTGAGCTTTAATAGAGGAAGTTTTATCAAATATTGATAGCCTCTGATGAATTATTTTAGTTCCCGGGTTTCAGTTTTGCTCGATCGCTTGTTGCTCGATCGAACGTCTGCATCATGCACAAATAATATATTACAGGGGTGTCCATAAAAGCCGGTTACCGGCGGTCTACCGCCGCCTGTAGGACCTCTTACCGCCGTCTGTTTGGATTTCATTAATGAAAATAAAAAAGATATTAATAAAAATAAAAGTAAAGAAATTCTGAAATTTTGAAATGCTACAAAAAAGCGGGCAAACTAAACGTTCCAAAGAAATAGCGTACATGTTGTTTGTAGTCGCCGATCAGTGTTATCACTGTTCATCTCAGGATACCTAAGACATCTGAATGATTTAGTAATATGATTTAATTGTTCATTATTTTACGATTATTGAATACCTTAATAATGAACCTTGGGAGAATAAATGAAAAGTTGAAAATGAAGGTTGGTTTTGTAAGAATATTAGTAGAAAGAATTTAGTTGTTAAGTTTATCTCATTTCATTTTTTTCTGAAGAATTAGAAATCAGTTTGTTGCCATGTTGGTACATTTGAATGAGTAGCAGAGAAGTTGTACTTGTTTTAAGAAAGGACTTCAAAGAAATTACTGCCTAAGTGAATATTAAGTGTCACTGAGAGATATCTGCCTAGAAAGGTATTCAAAATGCTCCTCTTTGCATCCAAAAATCATTAGTTTGTCAAAAAAATCCTGCTTTGTGGTTAATAAAAATACCCATCAACAGCACGCTTTTTGATGGCCAGAACGCTGGAAATCGCATTTCCAAGCCTCTAGATTTCAAATTTTTTTGGGAGAGCATATCCCCAGACCCCCCTAGGGCAGACGGGCCTTACGGCCCCTTTAGTGGTCACAGCCGCCTGTTACACCTTCAGTGGCCGCGTGCATCCATAACTCGATAGTTGCACGCTGTACGCTTACCATTTCTTAAAAGAACCACTTACGAAAGTTGACTGCATCCAGTGCGGTGGACCAGAAACAAAACCAACCACCATGTTTACGATGGATGAAATTATATTTCCATCAATTAGTTCCACCTCATTTCTTGTTATAGAGAGAAACGTTTGACCAATAACACAATACACTAACTAGATGGGTCTAAGTTTTTAAATGATATAATAATAATAATAATAATAATAATAATAATAATATATATCATTGATGAGAAAGCCTGCATCAAAAAGGGTTTTTCAGAAGGACGCTCAACTAAAATTATAAAATTAAGATAATCAAGGACAATCACTGTTAAATTACATGAACCTAAAGAAAGACCTAACCTAGACCCGAAGTAATTATGAATAGACAAGAATGGAAAGATACAGTGATTAGAAAGAAAGAGAACCGCTTGTAAGTAAGAACAACGAATTGATATTTCACTTTGGACAAGCTAAGCTTGAATGTAAGTATGGTGGGCGTTACTCTTAGATTATGTTCTAAAATATTTTACACATCTGCAACAGAGTTTAGGTTGTCCAATGTCCTCATCTTCTAGAAGCAGAAGATTTACGGATATTATGTTTACATCAAGTGTTATAGCTATGAAAACTGCTACCGAGTGACCAATGAAATGAGTACATAAAACGTCAGTGTTTCTCAGCTTCGATCAAAATAACCTGCTTCCCCGATCCACCAGGTAGAATGGAATAGGGGGGGGGGGGGGTTAAAAGGTTGTAGAATAGACAAATGCATGTAGGTAAGTGCAAGTAACATTGCAAAATATACTGACAGCCACTTCAGGTTTTCAAGGCCTGAAAAAAACTCTGCAGAGGGATGCGAAAAGTTTCCTGTATACTCCATTGACCTGAAAACAAACACATTTATACAAAAAACAATTATTATTGACCTAAGTCAACTGCATTGGATAGTGGGAAGTTAATGTTTATATCCCTTTTTGAGCTCGCTAAGTTATGACTTGCTTGAAATTTAGTCTATAGTTTGGGTACTGTTCGTATAGTGTGACCGTCTGGGTGGGAGTAGTTGTGAAAAGAACTGTTAATTAATTCGATGGTCTACTGATCTGGATTTAAACTATTTAAAAAGTTTTAAAGGTGTTAACAGGGTTTAGCTCAAGGAAAAACTAATCATCACAACCTAATCTATTTACTCTAAATTTGTCAACGTGACGGAATTTGCAGTGTTTTTCGGTTCCAACTTTGCATTTATCAGCTACGAGGCAAAACCTTTAATTTATACTTGTCCCCTTTTAAATTATACCCAAAAGATACCATAGCTGTAACGAAAAATAAGTCCTTACATCTTGTCAGTAACTGTTGTGGTGCATTTAAAAGCGAGTTCGGGTGAAATAAGATTCAAGCAGAGAAGGGCATTTCCCCAAATACCCTCTGACCAGTAAGAACAGTGAGATTCACAATCTAAGAGTAAGAAAAGTACAAATATAAATGAGACTCCCGTACGTGTGGTGATGTTTAATTTAAAAAGATCATTCACAAACAGTTTAACTTGTGGTGAAGAGAAGCTTAATTAATGAATGCCGAATATGGGACGGCGCTTCGGGATGAAACAGGCCAACGACACGAAAATCCTGTCACTTAGGCGCGGTTCAAACGTCGGACTTTTCATGAGCCGAGCTAATAGCCCCATGCAATTAAGTACATGACGAGATCGACGTTTGAATCAATTAAGTTCAACAAATATTATTTGGGTCGACCCGTGAATTAAAGTGCATTTAACTCCCAATTTTTTTTTCCTTTAATGAAATCTACTAGTTTTCCCTATTACTTCTGCGAAAAAATTATCTCGATTGATAAAATCCCCGCGATTCTACAGTTTCTTGCCCCACGACCGAGCATAGCGGGATCTGGGTCGGGCTTCTTGTGACGTCATCGAAGGACATTGCTCAAAACACTCAAGAGACGTTTGACTGGGTTTCGAGCGCTGTGAAAACATATTTGGGATATTTGTGCTTCATATTTTATCAAAAATGGGCAAGACTGTTAAGTGAAAGAACTGTACCATCTAGCAATACAATTCGGAGTCTAGCTACGATTAGCACGGCTACGATGTATATATGCTTTTTCGATTTCGAAGTGCGGGTCGCCAGTCGAGCCCGCCACACTGCAAGTCACGATCGACAATTTGCCGGCCCATTTGGCTAATCTACTAATCCATATACAACACTTCTTTAAGTACTCTTACCGAAACCTTGATAGTTCATAACGACGAGAGTATATTTTTCCACTAATTATTCTAAAACGCGGAAAAATTCGTCCTTTCGCTTTGTTATTGCCGAACGACCGAATGTATACAAAGTCAATTAGTATGTACGAACATAAACATTGATTGCGAGTTTCACAAATTTGCACTTTTCGTACTAGTAATTAAAAAATCCTTCGACAAGATCTTGACTAAAGGTTCAGTATGGTATCAGTTTAATGAATACATTTCTCCTTCACTGTTCTTTTGTTTTAAAAGTCTTTTTTACGTACGCTAACAAACTGAGTGTTGCGATTCCGTCCAAACCCTTCTCCTCCAGGGTCTCCTTTAGCTTCCTTTCAGCGCTTCAATCTCCGTCCGTAAAGTCGAATCTAAATAGTTTGTTTAACTTTCCTCATATACTTATCAATGCTTGATTCGTTTTAAGTTGTAATTGAGATATATTTTGTTGCTCAAAGAACAAACCAATTGTGTATGTAGACGAGCAACTCAAGCGCCGATTGTTGGCCTTCGTGCGTGTATCTGTATATGAAATCCACAAATACATAGCTAGTTCTGCAGTTCGAAACCTCACTTATCTCAATCGCTGCGCTGTAGGACGTACGTGAGGTTGATTATTCGTTTAGAAAGCTCTCTATTTCGAGGACGAAGAAAACTCGATGCGTATAATTTGCCGTATAATTATCTCACCTACAGTAGTTTCCATTATTTTGGTCTGGGACATCTAGGGCTCGTTTGAATTGAATAGTCAGATGACTCCTAGCTTATTTCAAAGATTCGTAAGTTCGACATAAAGATTCCGATTCAAACGTCGAACTTTTCATATACCGAACCTCATGCACATATTACAAATACATTAAATAAATTAATTTTTACTCAGAGTTCTGCACGTTTCCTATTTTTGTCATGCGTTATGTGTTTTGATCGTTTGGAGCAAAATGGCGGGAAGAGCGGGAAGAGCGGGAAGATATATGTGTTCCTCTTGCTTCGAGAGCACGAAATATGCTTGCTTGATGTGCAAAAGCCACTTCTGTATGCGGTGTTCCGTATTTGAAAACGACGAGAGTGTAGCGGGTTGGAAAGCAGGCAGTACGGTGGCGTACTACGCGTCATGTTTTTGAGAGAAAATGACAAAATAAATTAATCTTGAAGAAACCGACGACAGGAACGAACTGGACGAGGAACTGTGATGTTCCTTTGGGAATAAGCAATAATAGAAGGCAAACCAAATTCAAAAATCGTCTTTGGTTGGTAATGCTGGCTGCATCTGGAGTCGCCTTCGTTGACTTGTTCTTAACAACAACAACCTTCCTTGATCGCACTTGCAAGAAAAGCAAGCTCTTCATTTCCACAATTTGTCTTTCCCACATTTTTCTGCCATTTTGGTCAGCAATAACCGCCGTTTGCAATAGTGTCTCTTTTATTTTTAACCTGGAAAATATTTCTGTTTTCCAAGTTGCAGTGGTGCGACGATTTTACTCCATCACTCCTTCACTCCTTCACTCCTTCACTCCTTCACTCCTTCACTCCTTCACTCCTTCACTCCTTCACTCCTTCACTCCTTCACTCCTTCACTCCTTCACTCCTTCACTCCTTCACTCCTTCACTCCTTCACTCCTTCACTCCTTCACTCCTTCACTCCTTCACTCCTTCACTCCTTCACTCCTTCACTCCTTCACTCCTTCACTCCTTCACTCCTTCACTCCTTCACTCCTTCACTCCTTCACTCCTTCACTCCTTCACTCCTTCACTCCTTCACTCCTTCACTCCTTCACTCCTTCACTCCTTCACTCCTTCACTCCTTCACTCCTTCACTCCTTCACTCCTTCACTCCTTCACTCCTTCACTCCTTCACTCCTTCACTCCTTCGCTCCTTCACTCCTTCGCTCCTTCACTCCTTCGCTCCTTCACTCCTTCGCTCCTTCACTCCTTCGCTCCTTCACTCCTTCGCTCCTTCACTCCTTCGCTCCTTCGCTCCTCCACTCCTCCACTCCTCCACTCCTTCACTCCTTCACTCCTTCACTCCTTCACTCCTTCACTCCTTCACTCCTTCACTCCTTCACTCCTTCACTCCTTCACTCCTTCACTCCTTCACTCCTTCACTCCTTCACTCCTTCACTCCTTCACTCCTTCACTCCTTCACTCCTTCACTCCTTCACTCCTTCACTCCTTCACTCCTTCACTCCTTCACTCCTTCACTCCTTCACTCCTTCACTCCTTCACTCCTTCACTCCTTCACTCCTTCACTCCTTCACCCCTTCACTCCTTCACTCCTTCACTCCTTCACTCCTTCACTCCTTCACTCCTTCACTCCTTCACTCCTTCACTCCTTCACTCCTTCACTCCTTCACTCCTTCACTCCTTCACTCCTTCACTCCTTCACTCCTTCACCCCTTCACTCCTTCACCCCTTCACCCCTTCACTCCTTCACTCCTTCACCCCTTCACCCCTTCACCCCTTCACCCCTTCACCCCTTCACCCCTTCACCCCTTCACCCCTTCACCCCTTCACTCCTTCACCCCTTCACCCCTTCACCCCTTCACTCCTTCACTCCTTCACCCCTTCACTCCTTCACTCCTTCACTCCTTCACTCCTTCACTCCTTCACTCCTTCACTCCTTCACTCCTTCACTCCTTCACTCCTTCACTCCTTCACTCCTTCACTCCTTCACTCCTTCACTCCTTCACTCCTTCACTCCTTCACCCCTTCACTCCTTCACTCCTTCACTCCTTCACTCCTTCACTCCTTCACTCCTTCACTCCTTCACTCCTTCACTCCTTCACTCCTTCACTCCTTCACCCCTTCACTCCTTCACTCCTTCACTCCTTCACTCCTTCACTCCTTCACTCCTTCACTCCTTCACTCCTTCACTCCTTCACTCCTTCACTCCTTCACTCCTTCACTCCTTCACTCCTTCACTCCTTCACTCCTTCACCCCTTCACTCCTTCACCCCTTCACCCCTTCACTCCTTCACTCCTTCACCCCTTCACCCCTTCACCCCTTCACCCCTTCACCCCTTCACCCCTTCACCCCTTCACCCCTTCACCCCTTCACTCCTTCACCCCTTCACCCCTTCACCCCTTCACTCCTTCACTCCTTCACCCCTTCACTCCTTCACTCCTTCACTCCTTCACTCCTTCACTCCTTCACTCCTTCACTCCTTCACTCCTTCACTCCTTCACTCCTTCACTTCCTGTTAGACATTTGGAACCCGGGGAGGGGGGGGACTCCCATATTAGAAGGTCAGGGATTTAACTCCTAAAGAAGACTAATGTGGGGGTTACTCGAGCTTCATTAGACCCTAAAAGATACCACTTAAAACGGAATAGGTTCAATTACTAGCCACTGTTCAAGAAAGGATCTCGCGCGCACTTGTATACTCAACTCGCGTACTCGAGAGATCAGCGGAAAACAAATGAGAGCGTTTCTTTTATTATTATTATTTCTTCGAGTGCACCCTAAAGGATACTTTGACAGCTAAGAATGGTGACGTTTCGTCATCAACACCCTAAGTGAGACCAAAACCCTTGATTTGTACCCGAGACGACTAGAATCCCCGACCTTTTCATAGAGGAGTTCCCTCCCCCCTCGGGTTTCGAACATCGTACTGTCCAAGGCCGTTTTGCAGTCGCTTGCACCGTCTCAAGTTAGATATTGTTTGAATTTCAGACGCAAGTACTAAATATCTTACCGCAGAAATGATCTACATTGAATAGACTTTCGCACGAACGTTTTTATCACTAGAAGCTAATTATATAAACAGCTCCTTTTCCGAAGGTGTCCGCTTATACAGGTTAACAATACTCGATTGCTGAAAACTGAGGAGATATTGAAAATCACAAAATTGATGAGCTGCATGAATTTTCAAATTATGATTCAAGACGTGATTAAAAGTTTTGGACGATCAACAGACAAGAGAACTGAGGAGAATTCGAACGAAGCGTTTGGCTATTATTTATACTGTAAATAAATGCTTCAAAGATGGGAATACAGACATGGCGAAATGATTTGAACAAAATAGTTGATAAATAGAAAGAAAAAAAAGACATTACACAAGACTGTGAGTTCAGCAGTCAATAATATCGTCTTGGAAAGGGATGCAAAAAAAAAAAAAAAAGAGAAAAAAAGAGAAAAAAGAAGCTATTACAACATAGGGTATTCGTATTTGGTCACCCATCCAGGCATTATTCCCGCCGAAAAGGGCTTAACTTTGTTGAGAGAACGAGACGCGGTGCTGTCCTTGTGGTATTATGACTCTACGTTGGATAATTTTTTTTTTTTTATCAAAAGGTAACAAAGGTAACACTGTTTACAATCGATCCATTTTCCAAGTTGAAAGGCTCATAGCCACTTTGATTGCAATTAAGTTGGACTAATTGGCTTCGACGTTTGAATCAACTGCCTAACTTAATTATTTGGATCGACCCAAATTGGTATTAGGTTCGACACATGTAGTCCGACGTTTGAACCGGGCCTTATTGTTTTGACATGGAATTTTATCTTAATAAGATAACCTAATCTTATCAAGAAGTGTACTGTACTCTTTCGGAATACAGATCACCCTGGTAAACTGAAAGAGTGAGGAGCAGAACCACACTACAGAAAAATAAGCACTTTACAGATGGTCACTAAACCCGTATGTTGAAACCTTGTAAAAGTTGCTAGATGAGGTTTCTGGAACTCAGTTATCAGTAAAATGTAAAATCTCTCAGCTATCGGTCAAATTTATCAGGTATCAGTAAACTGTGTAGACGTCGGCTATCAGTTAAAAAAAGGATTATTTCCCAGATGATATTTCAAAATTTTCCAGTTCCCAGTTATCAGCTACATGTAAACCCAATCCAGACCCTCTTACAACAATGTAAAACTGACAACATATTCAACTCTTAGGATATACTTAAAAAACATCAGGCGCTACTTTTAATGAATAACGTTAGTTCGAAACGATGTAGTTTTTTCATAATGGAATTAAGAGTTTCAAACATTCAAAATGTTTGCCAGCTCTCAGCTAAACCTAATCCAGACCCTCTCATAGCAATGTAAAACGCTCAACATATTCATTCAGGCGCTACTTTCAGTGCATAACGTTAGACTGAAACGATCAAATGTTCTTCATAGTTGAGTTGAGAGCCTCAAACAAAGAGGTCCGAGTGCTTTTAGACATCTTACCGTTAAAGAGAACCAAGAAATAGCTGTGGTTCGTTCCATATCTACTTGTTGCTACACAAGTGTAGTTTCCCTCCTCGTATAATCGGACTTTTGCAATGGCGGTTGTATTTACAAGCACTTTAGAGTTTCTTTTCAGTGCTATGTATATGGGAGGACTTCCAGTAGCTGAACACCATACTTTGTAGCCTGGTAATGATCGTACAACAGCAGATGGTAGCAATACCCTAGGTGGAACTACAAACAAAGTATTACATCGGTTCATTAACGTTGTTCTCACTTAAGGTGGCTTACTACAGTTTTGATGGATTATAACAGCCCAACTTCTAACTAAGAGTAAGACAAATTTTGAGCTATTTTTGATTTCACATTTTCTTAGTTTGTGAAAAATCTGTCTTACAGATTTTTATTTTACTTTGCATGAATGTTAAATCAGAGCCAATTTCTCATCCCTCAAATTTTGAAGTGGGGTCATACGGGTAGATTTTGATAAAAACCTGATTTAACCTACTAGTGCCCAGTTTCTTCTTAGGTACTCGGTCGTTCATTTTGGCCATTTGTTGACGTTTAATTGTTCAAGTTTCACACAGAATGGTAAAAGACTTCAGTAAACAGTAAATAGAGAAAGGAAAAACATCTTGGAAAATTTTGCAAAAGAGTTAGAAGTTGGACTGTTATAATCCATCAAAACTGCAGAAGGCCACCTTAAGAGTCTGTCTCTGTAAAAACCGACCAATGATCCGGGGAACCAATGCAAGGAAGGATTGATAAATGCCACGACCATTTTGTGTTTACAACAGGTGTTTTAACAGTGAAGAATGATCATGGCAGTTAATTTTCCAATTTAAGCAATTGGAAAGAAGAAGCCTGAAAAAAAAGAAAAAATCAGGGCTTCCACGGGATTCGAACCCGTGAACTCCGCGATACCAGTGCGATGCTCTACCAACTGAGCTATGAAGCCACACACTGGGAGCGAGGTCAATTAATTGACTTCATATCTTCCCGTGAGGAGTGAAATGATGTGAAGTTTATATGAAATAATTCATATATGAACTGCGGTTGTAAATGACTGTGAAGAATGATCATCGCAGTTAATTTTCCAATTTAAGCAATTGGAAAGAAGAAGCCTGAAAAAAATCAGGGCTTCAACGGGATTCGAATCCCTTCCTTGGTTCCCCGGATCACCGTTTACTGTTCATACATGTATGTGTGCCGAGAATTGTCCAAAAGAGTGCTTCTACAAACCTTTCAAGAGGACTCAACTCTACTCTATTAAACCGGCTTCGAGGAAAACAATAGTCAGTAATACAAAGAACATCGAAGGATATGAGCGTCACGCTCGACACAAATGAGGAACGCACAAATGTACTTTATAACAAAACTACAGTTGGAAGGAAGAGCTGGCAGTTTTAATGCTACCTAGGTTTCAAGGATCGCTACAGAGGACCAAAACTTTAATTTTGAAGCCAGGTAAGAGATTAATGTGAATTTATAGGAAAACTTTACGAAGGCGAGTGTGTTAGTTACTCGCTGGAATATTTTCAAAATTTCCTGAACTTTAAGCGGTCGTTAGTTTTGAAGACCTAGTGGGCAGACAAATTTTATTATTGTTTTAAATTAAGGGACATTTATACTTTCTATTCATGTAGTTCAGCAGTTTCAAACAGGTGCCACATTTTTAAAACGTGCCTTCAAAGTAGAGCTACTTTCGCGTTTGGCTCAAAACTCGATTTAACGGGTAGAAAATCTTCTTTTAACCGTTGAAGGAACAACTTTGAATTATAATTGCAACATGGGTAAACAACCTGCTATGATATATCTATAGTTGAAAAAAAGAATTGGGACTTTTGAGCAAATATTATTTTTTAGAGCGCCGGCAATGTGTGTTTCTTTTCCAGTTTCGGAAGACATGCAACTTGTGTCGAGCGGACCGAACTTCAATCAATCCTGGAAAACGTCAATAAGAATTTTTAATGAAATAAAACTCATTGTAGTGATGACTAGGTAAGGGCTTCGAAATCCCAGCTTATAAGAAAATCGAATTTTCGAAGTAAAATCAGTGGTCGGTTTTTACAGAGACAGCCTCTTAAGTCGTAACATTTTCAACGCTGATTAACACGCACTCTTGGACTTGATGGGAATTTTCCGCATCTATTACCTTGCAAGCAGTGCCAATACCACTCTGGGATAAGTTAGGGAAGATAGGCCTCCTGATTAACGGAACAATCATTTTCAGATTTTTCGGTCATATTATATTCGTGGTTCGCTTCATGTGTGCAAGGTGGCAGTTGTTTGAAGAAAGGAACTCAATTTCCTACTTACCCTGGCGAATGGTAGTGAAAAACAAAAGGAATCCTTTTCTTTGTGAATCGTAGTCTGAGTGGAACAACAGCACAGCATATTTTCCAGTTACAAGGACAGACTCCCCGGTTCTTTTACCGCAGTAGTGACCAAGATCGTCGCTGTTCTCATTAGTAATCTTCAAATAATCATAACTGCAAAGAAATTAAACTTACTTGAATGTAAATAAATGAGAGCCAATTTGATCAAGCAGTTATTTTATTTAACTAAAGACTAGCAACAGTTCCAGCTAAGTCATGCATTGTTTTTCTATTTTGCTCCTGACTTAAACAGTTATATGCACTAAGACACAGTTGATGTATTAATCAATTCCCACATTGGTTCATAAGTAATAACCTTACAAAGGATTTTAGTTATTTCGTGCTAAGGCAACCAGAGATGTGCACCGTAAATTTGGGAAACAGGAATCTTGTCTACAGGAATCTTCTTCTATGAAAAGGTTAAAACTATCACAAGAAACAAAAACGTCTTCTATAGTATTTTGAAAATGTTACGAATTAAGTCCAGATGCATATATTTAAGAGGAGGATTAAACTGAAAGACCGTCGCTGAGCATCAAACTGTTTAAAATAATTTGTATTGAATATCCGATACAACCGTGAGGAAAAATGTAAATTGCATACAGCTGAAAGTGCGAGAAGTGATAGATCAAACAAGAGAGACAGTGCTTCATCGGGTATCCAAACACCGAGAAGAGAGTTGAAAATACGACGTACAGCGGGGGTATTTTTGACGAATTTCGAGGTGTTTGGATAGCCGATGAAACACTGTCTCGAGTGTTTGATCTATTACTTCTCGCACCTTCAACTGAATGCGATTTACATCTTTCTTCACGGTTGTATCGGATATTCAGAACAAATTTAAATAGTTTGAAAGAGTTATATCTTCTCAATCCAAAAAAACTAAGGAATAAACGGAGAAGTAAATTCTCGTCAAATCTATGTTAATTAAGACCGGGTATCCAAACCTCATTCCTGGTTGTGATTTTCTTTGTTTTAACTTGATGAATTGTAAATGAGTTTGAGAAAGTGTGTATTCCAATTCAAACACCATCTACAGCATCAACTTACCGGCACCATTTATCATCGTGGACGTAAAAATCGTAAAAGGAGATTTTCATTGTTGTGCCTTGAGGAATGGAAACCAAATAAATACAGTCCATGTTGTTTGGATAGTCGTTTGGGTATCCAGGACTTTTCAGTGTGTTGTTTATCTCCGAACCACAAACTATAGAAGATAATATAAAACATAACAACAAAGGCAAAAGTCGATTTAATGACAGCATAGTAAATGTAATTACAGTATTTTTGTTTTCTATGTCAAGCTGAAGCAACAGTTGCCCTCCATTAAATATAAATATTTAATCATATTCAAGGGCGATACAGCATCTGAAAGCAGTGAATGAAACACGATCACACGGCTCACTGCACCAGATGGACGAAGTTGATGCACAAGTAGGAAATAATAACGAAGGAAGGGAGAGAAAGCTACTGCAGAACAAATGCAGCATCACTATATTTGAAACTGAGATTAGAGGAAGTGTTGGTGGTGGTGGATAAATCACAGCAACAGAATTTCCCCGAATTCCATCCGTAGGGTTGCCGTGCGATAGACTCCTGCAGGAGATAGGAAAGGACGACCGCCCAAATTGGCAGGTAATATACAGATTTAGCCAAGCGCTAGCCTAAAAGGGGAGCTACTGATTGCAATAACTGACGATAAAGGAAAAAGATAATTAGTTTTTCTTGGATCAGAAACTCGCAAAATGATCAATTGTGAGCATGTAATTGTTCAGCGTGTGGTTTTGCTATTTTTTTCCAGTTAAATTTTAACAAATTATACCCAACAAGCCTAACCAACATTGTAACAATTACGTACGCAATATATCAGGGACTTTCCAAGAGACGATTGTGCAAGGAATATGTAAGAAAAAAAGTCAACAACGCGCCAGGGGTTAATTTGCGCCGAAATTTTGCCTTTGCGAGTACTCCTTCCTTCTCCCCCAGAGAATTAATGTGACTTGAGCCCGCGATCCAATCGGTAAACCAGTAACAGGTCAGTGGTCAACTTTAAAAAAAACACGCAACCTCGATGAGCTCTGAACCTGAGTCCGCGACGTAGTCACGTGATACCGGTCAGCGGATAGCTTGTTGCGACAGCTGTCAATTAACAATAGTGTGGACGCCCAAAATCAAAGATGTAGCTATGGTAATGGTGCTACTCTCTTAGTTTTCAAGGAATTGGCGTACATACGTACGGACGGACAGTAACGTGACAACCAAAATTGCTCAGATCGATTGATTACCAAATTTTCTAAGGTATGAGGCTCCGCTCGCGCGCCTTTGGCGCGCAGGAGCTCCGCTGTAAATCTCAAGGATTACTCTAAGCTTACCCACTGCAGCGGCCTAGAGCTTTGAGCATGTATTATTCTTTGGCCTGCTTTAATAACAGTAATTCCTAGAGAAGTCGAGCTGAATGCTGGTACTACTAAATCAAGGTGATGCTGAATGTAATACTAGTAAGTCACTGCTTTTGACAGCCGAACGTTAAACCTTTGGAATAAAATCGTCGAGTTGCACGAGCAAAAACAGGATTTGGTTGGACTAAGCGAACCAAGGCTAAGATCAACATTTTCCACAACTGCTACATTTAGCATCTCTACATGTTCTCATGTTCTAGTTATCGGTAAGTAGACCATCCATAGAGATTATGAGTGAAAACTATTAAACCGAACGTTTGGTACTCATTATTCTGCTCCATGTTTATTATAAGCATAAATCTAAGTAAAGCTAACTAGCGCTACTGACTTTAACCTAATCCCTGATGAAAACTAAAGAGAAATCATATAAGCGTTAAAAAAAACTATATCTACCATTGGGTGGTGGCTGAGTGGCCGTCCTGTTTTTTCCTGTTAAAAAAAACTAAAGGTTAGTATTTAATTTGAAATTAATATAGAAACATGCCATTCCATATGAGGACTGTAGTCGTGTGCGGGCTGGGGTCAACGTTTCGATATAAAGCAGTCTGGCCAATGGGGAGGTTAAAAAAAAGAAGTTAATGGTTAACTTCTCTGCAAGAGATTCCATTCTAAATGTGTCATATTAAGCTGCAAAATGCATATTTTGATAAAGACGGAGTCTAATGTTTGAGCAATGTTAATCAAAACGCGTTACGTTAAATTTCACCTGAATACCACATTTGTCGTGAACAGACCACGGCTCTCAATATTCCCTTTCCTTTACTAAAGGACCCTATTCAGCCTCCGCCATCTTCGATGCCATTGATATTCCATGGAGAAGCGAAATCTTATTGCTTTACTGTAAGTTATGTTCTTGAACGTATGTTAAATGATCTTTACTTCACAGTGATTTCCTTCGTTTCGACATGCTCCGAATAAAATGTAATAGCCAAACTCTCGCATGAAACAAAAAGCAAGGTTTGGTTGACTAGCGCCCTTTGGACGTTCTTCCGTTACATTAGTTCTTCTGCAAAGAATCATGCCCTGTAATTTTATATGGAATTACCGATTGGTACAGCAGTGAAATACAACAGAAATCCTTTTTGTTCATCACTTTCATCTGAGTGGAATATGATCACAACGTAGTCTCCAGTGACAAGAACACTCTGTCCAGTCTTCTGGCCACAGTACACACCATATGCGTGATTTTGATCGTTAATAATCTTCATATAGTCATAACTAAAAGCAAAAGATAAATCCATTTAAGGTGGCTACCTATAGCTTTACGATAGCATGCGCGCTGAGGACGAAAGTTCAAGTAATCTGCGCGCGCTCGAAAGAAAACGTCAGTGTTATTCGATATTTTATGACGTCAACATGAGCACAAAAAGCAAAACTAACAGTGAATTATCTAGCGTTTCCTTGAGTGAAATTTTGTAAAATTTGGCGGACTGGTAGTAAATATTTTATTTTAGTCGGAGCTTGTTTTTCAGGGAAATCTGTAAGACCAATTTTTTGGCAGCGGTAAAAGGCATAAATTTGCAAAAATCGAAAAGCCTGCCTCTGCAAACCCTATTTCTTTCGTGTTTTTCGGATGCTCATAGCTATCAGAGAGCTCAAGCCAACCACCACGGCAACAGCAACGAAAACGCCAACAAACAAGAGGTTTTATGAGTAGAACAACGAGTGTGCACGTGCGTTATAAGTGTTTGTACATCTATCAACCATCCACTGCACAACAACAACAACTTTAAATGACTAAGTTCTGCGTATTTTGGATAACGCGAACAACGGCGGCTAATGGTTCGTATTTTCATTTGGAAGCGATCGCTGGCGTTGCATATTTAGCTTAAGCAAGTTCTGAGACCAACAGGCGAACTGAACAGATCTAGATAATTGCAAAATTTGAGGATAAAATATAAATTCATTTCCTACTTGGCGTTGTCCTCGGAGTCTCAGTCGTCATGGCCTAAGTTTTCTACATCTTTTTTTTTTTTTTTCAATTGGGATTATCGCATTATATTATTTTGTATTTCCCTCGTTAGATGTATCCTACTAAGTAATTTAAATAATAGCTATGGGGTTACTTACTCGCAGTCGGGTAGGCTATCCTCAATTATAAAATCCTTAAAGGAAATGTTCATGGCCGTGTCATGTGGAATAGAAACCAGATAAATACAGTCCATGTTGTTATGGTAGTCAGTGACTGGATATCCGGGACTTTTCAATGAGTTGTTCACCACTGCACCACACACTGTCAAAGTAAAATATGCTTTTTAAAAGACTACTATCTTTACGTGTACAACACTGCATATAAATGATACAAAGATCAAAAACAACAAATTCGTGGATCGCAGTATAAGTAAATAAAAATAATTAACCTCATACTTGCAAAATAATGAGGCTAGCACCCAGACATCAATGAGCAGCTTTACGTTCGAAAACATCTTATATGATATAAATTCCAGACATTTCTCGCCTTATAGGAAAATCAAAAATAATAATAATAATAATAATAATAATAATAATAATAAAGTATTTATATAGCGCCAATCCACTATTTGTCCATGGCGCTTTACATTAAATTAAAATATATATATATATATATATATATATATATATATATAAATTCTATTTCCTTGTGGTGAATGGATTTCAAAAAGCGCTCAACTCTTAGAGGAGCATAGTATATTCATTAAATGTAGTTCAGGACTTCAGGAGTGATTCATCGTTTTATTGCTACAGACCTGTTTCGTATGGTCAACAAGTGACCACACTCATCAGGCAACATCAACGAATGACCGGTTAATTTAAATGCTGGCGGTTAAATACAAATTCAAATAGTTGCTATGGTGCTGATTATTGCGTTACGTTATCTTAAGGTTTTTGAGTACATATCTGTTTCTGTGAGGGCACGAAGTTGCTAATTCATTACGTTTGTTGAGGCTACATACTGACAACACTGACAACATGTTCGACGTAACTATGGGTTCTTACGACGGTGCAGAAACCTGCGAACTCATAGGAACATACATGCTGTCACTAATCACCGCCAAATTTAAAGATCAAGTGGGACTTTATCGTGACGATGGTTCAGCTGTTTGCAAAGCCATGCCAAGAGAAATAGAAAAAATAAAGCAGCAAGTAACCAATGTATTCAAATCGAATGGCCTCAAAATCACGATTGAAGCAAACAAAAAAACAGTTAACTTTTTAGACGTAACCTTCGACCTCACAAGCGGAACCTACAAACCATTTACAAAACCCAACAACAAACTACTATACGTCCATCGACAGAGCAACCACCCCCAGCAACTACTAAAGAACATCCCAGAAAACATAAACAAAAGGCTAACAAGCATCTCATCAAGCCAAAAGGTTTTCGACGAAGCCATACCCCCGTACCAAAAAGCTCTAAATGAAAGCGGATACACCTACAAATTGACATACAACCATCAGCCCATACAAACACCGAGGAGAAACCGCAAGAGAAACATCACCTGGTACAATCCCCCATGGAACTCCAACGTCAAAACCAACCTAGGAAAGAAGTTCCTCCACATAGTCGACAAATGCTTCCCAAAGAACCACCCACTTAACAAGACCTTCAACAGACACACGCTCAAGCTTAGCTACTCCTGCATGCCCAACATGAAATCCATTATCTCGTCACACAACAAAACACTCCTCTCCGATTACAACACAGCCCCAACACAACAACCCAACAAACAGTGCAACTGCCGAACAAAAGACGAATGCCCCCTTCAAGGTAAATGCCTTGAAACGAACGTGGTATACCAAGCAACCGTAACAACCGACACAGAAACAGAATCATACGTAGGACTCGCAACAAACTTCAAAGAACGTTTCAGAAATCATACAACATCCTTCCGACACGTCAACAAAAGAAACAGCACCGAACTGTCAAAACATGTATGGAAACTGAAAGACGCCAAGAAACCATTCAATATAGCATGGAAAGTCCTCAGAAAATCCAAGCCTTACAACAACGTAACTAAAAAATGCAGTTTATGTCTTTACGAAACATTTCTAATAATCTGCAGGAAAGACCTATGTAGCCTCAACAAACGTAATGAATTAGCAACTTCGTGCCCTCACAGAAACAGATATGTACTCAAAAACCTTAAGATAACGTAACGCAATAATCAGCACCATAGCAACTATTTGAATTTGTATTTAACCGCCAGCATTTAAATTAACCGGTCATTCGTTGATGTTGCCTGATGAGTGTGGTCACTTGTTGACCATACGAAACAGGTCTGTAGCAATAAAACGATGAATCACTCCTGAAGTCCTGAACTACATTTAATGAATATATATATATATATATATATATATATATATATATATATATATATATATATTTAAAAAGCTAAAAAAGGGGAGGGGAAAAAAATAGATACCCAATGGGTATCTGTGTCTGCTGCAATGGAATGGAATGGAATGGAATGACTTTATAGGCGGCAGTTCAATGGGCTAATACCTAGCCGTACCAGAATTTGTGAGAACTAACACTCTGAGTAAACTTATGCTGGATTATTTTAAGGAAATCTATAAACGCTGATGGTCTATTTTGTTAGGCTAAATCATGACCAAGATGATCCATCCTTTTCAGCATATCACACAAGTAAGCAAGTTAAGGCAGCCATTAATAACTTTGTAATACTAAAAGGAGACAAGCAATTCTGCACAAGACAGTTTTGATAAACTTTGTCAGACAATTTTTAGAGAAAACAGTATCAATTACAAAAACTACGAATCACGCAAAGTAAACATTTTCACTTCTTTCTTTTGGGTACAAATCAAAACTCGTTGTTTGGAAAACTAGCTGTAGCACAGGTGAATGTGGAAAACGGCTTATAAATGTGTATATAATTATTTGATCAACGTTTGAACCGTCAAGAAAACAGAGTTTTCATGTTTCTTTATCTTTCAGAATGGAAGGAGACCTCTGATACTAACTAATCTTATTAGATTTGGCGTCACAGACAATCACTGTTTTAAGAACAATCTTTAACGCAACAGTATTAACAACGACTTAGAGTAAAATCGAGTTAACATTTTTATTTGTTGGTTTTTTCATTGTTTTCAAAACAAGCTGTAACACAACTGAAGCAATATCTTGCTTTTAAGAGCAAATGACACCAAAAATCGAATTTAATTAAAATTTGGTGGCAGAAGTCGAAAAATCGATTTTTCTCTCTTTTCGTCCACAAATGGCCCTTAGATATGAAACGTGATACATGCATAGTTTTTTTCGAGTTCGAAGTGCTTTAAAATCGAGAAAATAGAGAACAACGATTTTTGCCTCGACGGTCGCCAAAATGGCTGAACGCAAAGGCTGGAAATTAGAAATCTAAACTTAATTTGCGCTCGCGTGTAAAGGAGAACCAAAACTTATCGATACTTTTCCTTGAAAGACAAAGTATTCAGCTATCCAAAAAGGTTAGAACTTGACTTGAGTGCCATTTGAGAATAAACACACATTTTTGAAAAAAATCCCTTTCAGTTACTAGGTCAAATTTTTATTTAACGAATAAAATTCAGAAATATTTTTCGACATGTGTCAAAGCTCCAAATTCCTTGAAACGTCGCCGCAGCTTGGGTTATTCCTCGAGTGATTTTTGAGGCCTGGCTGAAAAACCCCAATTTTACTTAGAACATCACGAAAAGTAAACAGTGGACTGCTGAGGGGAAGTGAGTATAGCTAGCTAGGCGTTTAAAGTCCTTGTATTATTAGTTCTTTGTACTGATTAGTAAATTGTTTGCTCTTACTTGTTATATAAAGGTAGAACAGTTCAATCTCAGCGCCAAAGTAACTCTATTTGATCCGAGTAATAAGTTTTCTTGTTTCGAATGCCAGACATTTGTGACGAGATGTCGATTTCACACCAGGTAGAAACAGGAAGTCAATAAACAATTACTACCCGGCCTTGTAATCATTAATCGAAGATAACAGGCCGCTTAAAGAGGCCGTCGATAAAACCAGGAACATGGAACATTCCGGAAGATTCCGGAACGTTTCGGAATATCCCGGAACATCCCGGAACGTCTCAGAATATCGAATAATTATAATAATTATGCGAAAAATACGTAAAATTTTGCGTTTTCTTAAGCAGGGGAATACCACCCATTTGAACTTTAGGTTCGGTTGCAAAAAGTTATTTCAGGACCGGCAATTCAGGTTAAATTTGGTAAAAACAAGTCTTTTAAGACAGGGGCGTAGCCAGGGGAGGGTTCCAGGGTTTCCGGAACCCTCCCTTTGGGTTACGACCTAGACATAAAACACTGTTGGGTGCAAGCGCACAATGGCGCGTCTAACATGTTCTACTAGGCGAGGCGCACAAGCACTGATACGGGAAAAAGGTCCAAAGGCTGTGTACACACACTGCAGGGCTCACTGTCTGAACCTCCCAATTGTTCATTCCTGTGATCAACCCTTTATAAGAAACATGCTTTTGGAACATTCAATATACAATTTTTTTAAGTATTCACCGAAGCGTAACTAGCTTTCGCTAGTCGTAATTAAGAAAGAAATACCCGAGGCCTTGCGCTTTTCCCATCTATAGTAAGAGCAGTAGAAGCTCTGTCAAATGCACGGCTGTTTGCAATCCAGTTCGGGAAACTAACTGAAACTGCCTGGAACGATCGTTTAGCACATTGCGCCGACTTAAGACTCACTTGAGTCTGGACTTGCCCTAATGCACTTTCATTACAACAGGCAAATAGAAGTTAGTAAAACAATCGACCTTTTTGCACGAAAGCATCCAAGACGCCTCCTTTTTGAGGATATATATAGCTGAGTAAATGGTAAATCACAAGACTACAGTCTCATCCATTTTTAATTTCGTTAGCGTTTCTTTAGGATGCGAGATTTGCAATCTCCTCTCGGAAATCCTAGTTACGTTTGGCACTGCTGAGATAACTGGAATTTTGTGATTAAAATCAAGGAAATGCTATTTTTGAGGACCTAAAATACCAAAATTTTCCAGGGGAGCATGCCCCCGGACCTCCCTAGCAAAGAGCGCCTCCGGCGCTGGATTTTCATTTCAATTGGGTCACTGATACTACAGTAGGAACCCCTCCATGCAAAAATGCTGGCTACGCCCCCGTAAGAAATCTTAATCACTGTTCATTTTGTTTGCACGTCACCGTTTCACTTCCGGGCCGTGGAATTTACTATGTCCCATAGAACGGGTTGTTTTACAGAAGAGCGTTCGTTTTTGCTCATGGATGACTTTAGTCTTCCATGAGCTTAGAAGGCAGTTCAATGGCACTCACTCACTCACTCACTCACTCACTCACTCACTCACTCACTCGATTCTGATTAATTTATTCATTAAAGTTGGATTAAACATTTTTCTTCTACCTCCCCTGGTAAGTATTGTTTTTGTCTCAAACATTACTTGTCACATGTTTGGCTTGTTTTATGGGGGTACTAGAAAGGCGTAAATTTTTGTCCAACAACATGGCGTAAGGGGGCACGGAGGTCGAAGATGGTTTTTCGTGCGATCTGTAAACAGGAATTTCTTCGTGGGTTGAAAAAAGGGAATTTATTACGCTAAGGAACACTAACTGCGAGAAATCGACATCGAAATCCTAAAAGCGACGATACTTGCAACGAAATCTTAACAGCTACGATGTGTATCGACCGTGAACCGTGGACGAATCGACGGAAACGTTTAAAAATATTTTATTGTCACCCGGAGGAGGAATGAGATGAATGCCGTGTCATCTGGAAGCTAAGGTAAGCCCCCTTGTTGTATCCGTTTTTTTCTTTAAAAATTATGCCTATAAGAGCGCTTTTGAGTCCTAGTAATATAGATCCTTTCGTTCGGAAACTGCTCGATTCCGAAATTAGTCACATGGCAAAGCACATGGTTTTCGAAACTCAAATGAGCTGTCGTTTGCAATTTCGTGTCATTGTTGGGTGTTGTTTTACGGAGTTGATTTCTGTCTGTTGGCGATTTCTATTATCGGTGCTATGGATGTTTTTTGTACTGAAAATGCTGATAACAAGTCTCTAGTATATTCGGGGACAAAAGCATTATCGGAGCCCTCGACTGGCCGGGGTAATTCGCAAGGCCAGGAGACGTGTAGCTTCGAAGAAGCTTACGTCGAGTTCCCCTCTCGCTGGGACTTAAATGCCACAATTGTGGAAAGCGAGATTGAGAGAGAACTTTCAAATACTTATCAAACAAATGCTATACAAATGTCAAATAATCTATCCCTAATAACAAATGTCAAATACCAAATGCTGAACAACTGTGAAATACATGACCTATCAGATGGGGAATCGCTGAAACATGAAAATACCAAGGAGCAGAGCGAATCTGTTACGGTACCCGAGCAGTATATCGACACCTGTATAAGAAAACCTGAACTCCAAAACGGAATTCTACTCCAGGCGTCAAGTAAGTTTAATTTTCAATGCAGTGGCGATCGTCAATTTTCAAATGTACTCGACAATAACAAAATTCAGCTACGAAATTCAAGAGCAGTGGTAGTCTCTCATTTACGAATGAGATGAGGAAGAGAGCCCTCTAGAATTTCTTTCAGTGTGGTGACTAGACTTTTTCAAAGGAGAAAGACAAGAAATGCGGTCAAATTATACACTAAGAATTATGTGCCTCCATCATCTATGTTGAAGGTTATGCTGTGCGAATATGCTCGTAATCACTTCTTTGAACAATGCAGAAGATCAAACTTCACAGTTTTCCCGAAGAGGTATTTTATTAGACGGAAGCTTCATTTGTTTGTTTTTCGACTGAGGACACTGAAGCATAAAAAGTCACCTTCGTTTTGTATTTATACTGAAAACAATATTTACAAAAAATTAAGGCAGCTCCACGTTAAAACTTATCATTTATCTAGCAGAATTATATCACTTAGTGGAGATGTTGAATTAAATCCAGGGCCTTCAGAACAGACTTGTAATCCCTTGTGTAGTTCATCACGTATGAATTCTGCATCTCTATTAGAAACAAGATTGTTTTACTTAGGTAGAACTGCAGTTGATGTTGGAGGAGGTGGTGATTGCTTTTTTAGAGCTGTATCACATTAGCCTGCGTAGCAAGCGTTTCTGTGGGGTTCGGGAACAAATAATTACAGAGCGAAAAATGGAGCGAGTAAAAGAGGGGGGAGGGGGAGGGGAAGGAAGGAAGGAAACGCTTGCAGACAAACCCCTGGATTTCGAAAACCGCCCACTTGGCCTTTCATGCCTGAGTGCGCACACTGAGATTTCGTGCTGTCATCGACTGTCATAAATTAACCAATAAAATCTTCGGCCTTCCGTAGCGGAAGTGAACTTTGAACCAAAATAAACTTTACTCGTCAAAATATGTCTGAAACAACGAGCGCACGGTGGGAACGGAGAAATCTCGATGAATTAAATCTGGTAATTTATAATCAAGCTATATTTCTACTCAATCCGTCTAAAAGGAAGGACTGCAAGAGTGAAGTTTTAGCACAAATCTGCCAGAAAGTTAAAATGTGAGAAGTATTCCAGTCGCGTTAGTAATCCTTGTGCTCGCATGATTCGAAATCTTGGATCACTGTATTCGTTCGTCCAGGAATCGATACGAGGTAAAATTAGCAAGTTAACTCCCACAAAGGCAATTCCAGCAAAGAAGTGTTTACTGGAAACGCCAGATCCGCAAATCGGTTCGAGTGTTATCGCCTGTAGCAAAAACAAACAACGGAAAGTCTTCTCGGCAAACTTTGGAATTTGGACAGGAGAGGCTTCAAACATCTGAGAGGGGAAATAACGATAATCTTGACCAGTATCTGAATAAAAATAATCTTCCCCTAGGCGGCCTCCAAGTCAAAGTTGTTTATAAAATGTCCTCGTAAGAATTCCCCCGCGACGAGACGACTAAATTTTTTGCTAAGGCAAATATGTGACAAAAACTGGCACGCCGCAGCTAACACTGTAACAAATCATTCAGAATTGTATCCAGAGGTTCTAAATGCTGTCAACAAAAATGCTTCTAATGAAATGTCAGAGTATCTACGACAACATGTTGCCATGTAACAAGCCAGACGAAATCACTAGGTTTTCCCACGCAGTAGTGCGAATTTTCTGTCTTGTGGTTTATTATCTTGTCCCTGGCGCGTGTGGCATTCAAGAAAGTAATGTTAAAATTACAGGAACAGCTGCAAATTGTGTCGCGCTTGCTTCTGCAATGATGTGCAGACTTCGAAAAACCAAAGCGTCGGCATTGCACTACAGGATTTCTACCGTACTGTCGAAGCTGACGACTAAATCCTCGTTCAGCGAGAAAAGTTCAAGTGTCTTGTAACCAAGCTTCGAATTCGTTTTCCCCTTTTGTCTTGCACTCAAAGGTATTAAAATACCTTTGATCGACACATGTCAATAATATTGGACTAACCCAGCCAATCACGAGCTCCGTTCGCTGGCGAACGGAGGTTTTCAAAATCCAGGGGTTTGTCTGCAAGCGTTTCCTTCCTTCCCCTCTCCCACCCCCGTCTTTCTTTTTTTTTTTGGTTCTCGCCCCATTTTCCGCGCAGACAAAACACCGAAAATCCCGTTCCTCGGTCTTTCTTTGCTTCCAAACCCCACGGAAACGCTTGCTACGCAGGCTAGTATCGCATCAACTTTATAGCAATCCCAATAATCATTTTTATGTGCGAAGTGTTGGTGTTCAGTATTTAGTGCATAACCCTGAACAATTTATAGAGAGTAACATTGAGCATTCTTGGCAAGATTATTTACAAAGAATGTCAAATGAGGGAACATGGGCTGATGCTATCATAATTCAAGCGGTTGCTAACTGCCTTAACTTATCAATTCATATTACTGAGTCAAATCTAGCCTTTTCTCCTGTTACTGTGGTTGAACCAGTAAATGTGACAGGTGACAGCCTAAGAATTTACATTGGGCATGTAGATGAAATTCATTATGTTTCCACAAGTGAGATGTGAAGAAGATACAGTAATAGTGAAACAAATAAGGACAAGAAAAACCAAGGTAACCAGAAACAGAAATTGAGCCTAGAACATGTAAGGGAAATTAAGCGAAAGTCCTTCAGAAAACGAAAAGCAGCTAACCCCAAACGTGTAAGGGAAATTAACAAGCAGTCGGTTAGAAAACTAAGAATAAACAACCCAGAGCGCGTAAGGGAAATTAAAAAGGAATCTGTTCGAAAACGAAAAGCGGATGACCCAGAGCTTGTGAGGAAGATTAATAAGCAGTACGTTAGAAAAGGTAAAGAAGATAACCCAGAGCTTGTAAGGAAGATTAATAAGCAGTCGGTTAGAAAAGGTAAAGCAGATAAGCCAGAGCTTGTAAGAGAAATTAATTAGCAGTCTGTTCGAAAACGAAAAGCAGATAAGCCAGAGCTTGTAAGGGAAACAAATAAACAGTCTTTTAAGAAAAAGAAAGCCAATAACCCAGAATACATTAAACAAATCAATAGAAATTCCAAAGAAAAGCTCAAAACAGTGTCATGCTTCCATACCGCCAATGTAGCTAATGAAACACTTTTTCATGATCTCCCAAATGTATCACAAGGAACATTTGGCAGTGACAAGTTGCAAGCACAAAAAAACAGATACTAATGCAATTTCCGTGATAAATTTGTTTCACAAGAACATTGCACATGGCCCAGAATATGTATCCACTTGTTGTGATCAGTTGTGGTACAAGTCCTCTGTAGTGAAATGTGATGTAAATAAATACAAGTCATGCTCACAAGATGTGGTTAAGTCCTGTCTTACTGGTTTTAAAAGTGTTAACGACATTGAATGGATATGCATAACTTGTGACTCAAATCTAAAGAAAGGAAAGTTGCCAAGCTGTTCTAAAGCCAATAAAATGAGTTTTCCTGACAAGCCTGATGTATTAAATTTGACATCATTAGAAGAGCGACTTATATCACCACGTATACCTTTTATGCAAATCCATGAACTACCTAGAGGTGGTCAGTTGTCCATTCATGGAAACATTGTAAACGTCCCAAGTGATGTCAATTCCACTGTACATTATCTCCCAAGGCCACTTAGTGAATCACAAACTATTCCTATAAAACTTAAAAGGCGTCTCAGTTATAAGCATCATTATCAGTTCCAGAATGTTAGACCTAAGAGAGTATTAGATGCAGCGAAATATCTTGTAGACACAAGTGACTTGTTCAGAGGAGAAGGTATAGAAGTTCAAAATAGATGGCTAAATGATATTAATTCCACTAACAATGAAGATTGGCAAGAATTTGTGCAAAACCCTAGTGCCCTAAATCCTATTGGTGAAGCCCTTTGAGAGGACAAAATGGAGGATGTAAGCAATAACAACATTTTTAACACTGGAGTTGATAGTCAAGACAAAGTAGTTGATAATAATGATGATTGGTGTGAAGTTGAGGAACGTCCTTCAGGAGTTACAGATACATTACTGCAAGAATCCAACATAGTAGAAAATGCAGACAGAATTATTAGTTTTGCACCAGGTGAAGGAAACAAACCATTAGGGATATTCTTAGACAAGGACTCAGAATACCTTTCATTTCCTTCAATATTTTGTGGAAAACGAAGACCTGACAACAATGAAAGAAAGGTCCCTGTATCATACAGTACAATTGCGAAGTGGGAATTAAGAAGTAAGGATAGGAGAGCTGCTATGTCTGTACCTAATATCTTTTATAAGCTGAAAAAGCTGCAAATCAAGCAAATTCAAGATTGTGCTTGTATTTCACTCAGAAAGTGTAAGACAAAAGGGAAATCTTTCACTGCTGGAGACTTGAAATATGAAGATTACCTCAATAAGCTTGTACACCTAGATGAAGGTTTCAGAGTTTTAAAAAGTGTCCGAGGGTCACCACCTTGGTTTGAAAAGTGCAAAAAAGACCTGTTTGCAATGATTCGTCAACTTGGCAATCCAACATTGTTTTGCTCCTTTTCAGCTGCTGAAACAAGGTGGACTCATCTTCTTAAAACCTTAGGTAGAATTGTTGAGAGAAAAGAGTACACTGATGATGAAATCCAACAAATGACTTGGGAACAAAAATCAGATCTTATTCAAAAAGATCCTGGGACCTGTGCTAGGAACTTTGACCACATGGTACAGTTGTTTATTCGTGACGTTTTAAGAGTGCCTGCCTGTAAAAATCAGACAAATTCTTAATTTCGCGGCAAGGGTCGAAAATTCGATTTCGCTCATATTCTTATGGTAGATAGGCTAGGGCATGACAAAAACTACTGGATAGTTTTTTTGGCAAAATATCCTTTTATTTCGAAGAAATATGCAAATTACCATATTCCGTTAAAATCGTCATTTCACGCACCATTTTATTAAGCAAGTTTGAGAGCCTCGCATGCAAAACCACATCATTCTTGCGTCTTTAAAACACTCAAATATTTTTGTGCAATGCTGAAATGTGTACTGGGTTGATTTTAGGGAATGTTGCGTTGTCTTTTTGCGTGCAAAATAATTAAATTTCCAAGACATGTATTTTATTCACTTAAAAGTACTTCGTGAATATAATTAATTTTCACCATGTGCGAAACCTTCAAATGGATCAAGCTTCTGGTGGTTGAATCATAGAAGGATGGTCTACAGATTCCTGTAAAAACTTCTTTGGGCAAATGATTGTGAGCGACGCGAGAGTTTTTCAAAGTACGTCAAAAATGCAAATATTTGACCATCCGTCGTCAAATTTCAATTTACGGGTTAGACGTATATGTTAGCATGTGCCACACGATTTGACCTATAATAAGTTGAAATAGACACAGAGCTGATAATTTCAAAATGTTCTAACCTTGTTTGTTGTAAAAGGCAGGTCCAAAGCCGATTTGACGTGCTTCTAGTCGATCTCTCACCACTCGTTGCGCCCACATAAAGCAGAAGTTTGCTTTTGTTTACACAAGGTTAACGTCCGATGTACATCGCCTACTGTCAACCTATTATTGATCGAATACTATGAATCTGTGACCATCTTTCTGCGCTTATGAACATCACTGCATCTGAAACGGCTGAGTCATTTGTAGATAGTTGCTTGCTTTACGCTTCGCCAAAATATTGCGTTTGATCGATTGCTGACCATTGCTGATAAGCGTGTCGGCGCAGCACAATCTTACAGCCGTTATTTGTTCGTTACGCAATGCTGTCACGGCATATGCTGCACATTTTGATCTGTTTTGTATAGAGTACTCTCAGGATAAGTGAAACAATTCAATCATTGTTCATCTGTTTGTTCATATATATAATAATATGTGTATATTTATATAATCGTGTTCTATAGTGTACGTGGCGTCGGTCCAAAGCACGTTTGTTGTACGTTCTGACGTTTCAGACAACAGTTGATAAAGCTAGTGCCTGTACTCACTAGAATTTTAAGAAAATCGCCATAAACAAATTATAGATCAATGAAGCAAGAACTAGCTGAAATAAAAATAGGAAATCACAACATGTCTAATTCGTGAGAAAAACAGACTAGATTTAATTAGTAATTACGTGAGTAAATAGCCCTGGCCATGCTATTTTATTTGGCGTATTTTGTTTGCTTAGTGGCGAGGCATTGGTATGTAACAGAAAATAGTGCACTGTTGTCAGTACAGTCCAAAATTATCGTCAGTAAAATATTGTAAATAAAACACCTATTGACTGGTTACCTCCGCGGCCACCATTTGGTCATTCCGATAAGGGTTTCATTATTGTCTTTACCCCTATTAAGCGGCCACCCAAAATTTAAGAACTTTGTTTTGGAAAGGGCGATGGCAGATAAGAGTCTGAAATTGAAGGTGCATGACGAGTGATAATTCAAACACACGTCTATCATGATTGTCTTGAATTGACTCCATGTTCACCAAGAAATTTAAAGCCCGAAAGTGAAAAATTAAATATTCAAGGTACACCAACCTCTATTTAAGCGGCTAGCGCCATTAAGCGGTCACCACCCATTTCCCAGAGGGTAGCCCACTGTATTACATGTAAACCAAAAATAATTGCATAGCGCGAAAAGACCTAGGCATGTAGGTAGCGGTGGTCGAGTAAAAGATAACAACAGGGGCAATAATAAACTATTCATTCTTTTCATTTCTTAATTCAATCTCTTCCTACTCAACACGACTGTGTGCTCCCAATAATTCCAAGCCTTACGGAGGCTTACGTATTAGGATAGAAATTGTCCTACCCTTACCCCCTAAAATGGGATGACAGCATTGCGTGACGAACAAGGAACCGCTGCAAGCAAGGATTCAAGCCATCAAACCATGATGATCAAACGTAATAGTTTGGTGTAGTGCAAAGCAAGCAACTATCTACAAATGACTTAGCCGTTTTGACTTAGATGCAGTGGTGATAATATGCGTCGAAAGAGGGTCACAGATTCATGGTATTTGACCGTTAAATAAGTTGACAGTTGGCGGCGATGTACATCGGACGTTATGTAAACAAAAGCAAACTTCTGCTTTATGTGCGACGAATGGTGAGAGAAACACGTCAAATCGGTTTTGGACCTGCCTTTTACAGCAAATGAGGTTAGAGCATTTCGAAATTATCAGCTCTGTGTCTATTTCAACTTAACATAGGTCAAGTCATGTGGCGCATGCTAAAATATACGTCTAACCCGTAAATTGAAATTTGACGACGGATGGTCAAATATTTGCATTTTTGAAGGACTTTGAAAAGCTCTCGCGTCGCTCACAATCATTTGCCCAAAGAAATTTTTACAGGAATCTGTAGACCATCCTTCTGTGATTCAACCACCAGAAGCTTGATCCATTTGAAGGTTTCGCACATGGTGAAAATTAATTATATTCACGAAGTACTTTTAAGTGAATGAAATACATGTCTTGGAAATTTAATTATTTTGCACGCAAAAAGACAACGCAACATTCCCTAAAATCAACCCAGTACACATTTCAGCATTGCACAAAAATATTTGAGTGTTTTAAAGACGCAAGAATGATGTGGTTTTGCATGCGAGGCTCTCAAACTTGCTTAATAAAATGGTGCGTTAAATGACGATTTTAACGGAATTTGGTAATTTGCATATTTCTTCGAAATAAAAGGATATTTTGCCAAAAAACTATCCAGTAGTTTTTGTCATGCCCTAGCCTATCTACCATGAAAATATGAGCGAAATCGAATTTTCGACCCTTGCCGAGTTATTTTCCATTTTTATGGACAGGGACTCTTAAAGAGCAGTGTTGCACCAATAGGAGAAATAGCTGATTATTTTTACAGAGTAGAACTTCAGCAAAGAGGAAGCCCACATATTCATGGATTGTTTTGGATAAAGGATGCACCACAGTATGAAAAAGATTCCAATGAAGAGGTTGTCGCATTTGTTGATAAATTTATCATCTGCCACAAGCCGAACGGTTCAAGTGAAATGGAAAATCTTGTCAATTTGCAAATGCACAGACATGCCAAAACTTGCAAGAGATCTGGGAATAACATATGTCGATTTAACTTTCTATCGCCACCAATGCCCAGGACAATTATACTGAAACCACTTGAGGAATCCTATCATAATGAGAAGGAGAGTAAACTAATAAAAGAAAATTCTGAAAAAATTAAATAGGTCCTTGACGGCATGAAATGTGGTGAAGATATAAGCTTTGAAGATTTCCTGATAAAATTAGGATTAACTGAAGAAAGTTCTCTCTTTGCTATCAGGAACACATTAAAGCATGACACATTATTTCTTAAAAGATCACCATCAGAAATAAGGATCAACACTTACAATGCTCACTTATTCCAAGCCTGGCAAGCAAACATGGACATACAATATGTGTTAGACTATCAGACTATCTAGACGTACGTTCGAATATATTTTCCGAGTGGCTGGTCCGGATTTGGCTTACTTTTCTGCCATGAAAACAAACGTTGTCGAAAACTTGACCGAATGAGATTGACGCAATCTGGACACCGCAAGGTGCGAGATACCATGCGACCGCAAGTGAATATATCTGTTATCTCGACCTTGGTTACCGACCTAAACCATGCCTGGTCACAGGGTAAATCGAACTTTTACCTTGATTAACCTTCTATTGTCTCGGGCGGCGTTAGCAATTTTCCACGAAATAAACACATCACAACGCTTTTCATTCCCTACATGTTGATACTGCTGATACTTAAAAAAATCCGCTAAAAAAGGTACGCAGTCAGTTATAAATTCGGTCTATCTCCGGGTTCCTCATGGCAGATGTAAAGGTACTTGTCAAGTTATGTATCAAGAAAACAGCTTCGGATTGGCAGCTGAAGCATATTGAAGATTAACTAGACAGTGTTGGTCTTTATTATCCAACTGCAGTGAATACCGTCCAAATAACAGTACAAATATACAGCGATATTGTACAGTTATTTGTACAGTAGAAAACCTGTTTACCGTACAGGTCGGCGCGCGCACGCAAAACTGTCACACTCCCCCTCTTTCATTGATAAATTTATTGACTACAGCAGTTGGATAATAAATCTCTTATTAGATGTTTTGGTGTGTAATATCGCTTTATATTTTTTACGGCACAACTCGTAAAAATATACAGCGATACTACACACCAAAACATCTAATGAGATATATGTATTTTGGTTAAAACAATGGTACATGCTTGTCATAAATTAGCATGGATTAACGAAGTTTGGATGCTAAATTTAGGTCTGAGAAAGGTCAAACAAGCAACCACAGCATCGCAAATAACTTTATTTCACCGAACACCATAGCGTGAAAAACACAAACATAGCACACCGAAGGGTTTGAGATCACCCCAGCACCGCGAGTTGAGATTTTATTCCTCGCATCACCGCTTTAAAAACAAAGGACAAGCTTAAATTTTTGCCTGTAGGCAATTTTAATTAAATGCATACGTATACGCATACATACTTTATTGACTTTCCCCTAAGAGGCTTTTCAAAGACAACAACTTAAATTTAAATAAGTACAACAATAAAAATAAGTTGGCAGCAATAAAAATCTACTTTAACGACCCTAAAAAATTATTTACACTAATATTTAAGAATCTATAAAATTCTTCACCAGTTTACGTTTCATGTTAAATTTAAAAGCAGATACTGATTTAAAAGTTTTAAGATAACTATCCATGAAAATCCTCTCGCTCACCCAAAGCACAGGAGACCCGAACACAGTATCAGCAATGACATAATCATTTACATTCATGTAAAATAAATGCACTGTTATTTACCTGTGTTTCTGGGTCTGTTTGAGCCGTTTAGACGGGATTTTACTAGAAGCAAAGGCGGTTTTCATTTCAAATATCACCTTGTCTGCCGTTTTGTAAATGCGAAGATCACTACGTTCATTAGCTATTAACTCTCACTGGGCGAGTTTTCAAAATCTTCATTAACTATTAGCTCACATTGGGGGAGAAATTATCAGGTTTCATAAATCCTCAAACCTTCAAGATAAACGATGACTATATGGGATTATACAATAATAAGTTCATAATCCCACAAAAACGATCAATCACCTAGCAAGTAATGAACATCCCGAAACCAGCTTATACACATAAAACGAGATGTCACATATAACGATCTTTGCAGTTTTCCTTCTTCGAAAGCACACGGTTGTTGACGGATTTCACGTTGTCTTTTTCTTGTATTGGATTGGTTCCGGGTTGGTCGTTTGTCACGAGCTGTTTCCTTTTTCCTTTTCTGGTACCAATTAGTTCGAATATTCCCCTGAGGAACGAATTGCGAATTTTTCACCCGAAAGAAGTACAGGCCGAAAATACTCATGCGTCATGGCACGTAATGGAATCTGCAGCCAAACATGAAGAGTGAATTCGAGATCTTGTCGTATATGAAGTAGTAGTAGCGCGTTCTACAGCTTATCATAGCGTCTACATGCATTATAAATGCAGCAGACACAGAAATAAACCCTGAATTATATTTTTTTATGGGTGCCGTCCAATGCTTTATAATTTACTTTCACTCCTTCCAGACTCTTATCCTTAACCGTGTCTCCATTCAGTTCTCCGAGGAAGTAAGAACAGTCCTATAAACCAATTCATGAGGAAAATATTCCCTTGACTCACCTTGTGTGGCGATGGTCCTGCCCTTTTCATGCCACACAAACATTAATAGCGTGAAAAGAGTTTTCATATTGCTGAAGTATATCTTGTCCATAATGAGAGTAAAGATCGACCTTTACTGGAAAGTGGCCATTCCTGCAGGCAAGATCATGTAGAAAATATTGCTTCAAAACTATTATTATAGTAAGTTTAGCTACACTAAAAAGTATATTTCTAAATGGTTTCAAACACAATTTGCAGGGTGTTTTTGTTTTCGTCTGTTTTGCGCTAATTTGTTTGTTTTGTATATATTTTTCAATGTTTGAAAGACGTTAACAACTTACAAGCGGCTTTCGACACACGTCACCGAAATAAAAGAAAAACTTCATGTCCCGAACAGGCTCCGACCCCGCGTCTCCCCACATACTAGTCGGGTGTGATATTCATTACGTCATCAGGGCAACCACGCTGGATACGTGGCAGCTTATTGATGGGAATAGATAGAACACGGCCAATCTAAGAGACATCGTTCCTTCGAGACATTTGCGTGTTTCATGGCTCCTTCCCGCCAATGGGGGTAGCGTAACAAACAAACGCGCGTCTCCCCGCATTTGCTCGAAGATGCTTTAATTCCATTTGAGCAATACAATTCAAGTAATTTGGTTACAAAAATAAAGCTAAAATCGGATAAGGAAAGGCAAAAAGTTACATCTCTCGCATGCACACACCAAAGGTGGGAAAAAACTAGTCAATTGTAACCTACTTTCTAGAAAATCATTATCACAGATATTCTTTGCACTTTCTCATTTTCAGCAGCCGTAGAAGCACCGGACTTTACCAGATTTTTGGCTTTAAAAGTTGTACTGGCCACCGGATCTTAGGCTATGAGCTCTAAAACTGACCAAATCAATCTCTATAAAGCCACAAGTGATTTCTTTTAATTTATAATCATCTACACCCGGTATAGCTGAGTCCTCAAAGGCCTGAAGTATATAAATTGCCTTCTTATACCCTGGGTTTTAAAATGTGACGCTCTTGTCAGCAAACTTTGTAATGTTTTGACGATGACAGAAACTCGTCGATCTCCGCACTGGCTTTCTCAACGTCACCTGCACCCAAGAGATCTGCATCTTCGTGGTTTTCGGGCTTCGAATTTCAGCGTTTCAGTCTCGGCCGCTCTTCCTACCTTCTAAGTTCCGCTGGGTTTCTATGTGAGACCAAACCTGACGTAAGGCTTTCGATCTTCTGGTCATGGTAGGATTTGAGTCGCTCGAAAACGTCCCATGCCTCCGAACTATTCTGGTTCTTAGAAGTTCCTGGACTTAAGGCCATATCGTTACCGTGACTAAAACGAAAAAGAATTCGGAAGCACCTCCGAGTATAGTCTCACACTTGCTAAACAAATCAAGCAATGCACTCCTTCATATACCCCAGTGTAGTCTTGGGAGACGTCACGGGCGAACATGAAAACAAGCACGCTCAGAGCACCTTTATGAAACATCTTTTCTTTGAGAATATTAATACTTCTTCCACCCTATACTAGAAAGTTAACACTTCCATAGAAAATAGCAAGACGGCTGAACTTCGCGCTTAAACGCGGCGAAAGAAAGAAGAAAATTCAGACGAACCGCCATCAGGAGCGCTTCAGATCACTACCTTTACGCGAAAAATGCTTTCTTGCAGAAATGTTATGAAACACTCGGTTGATTTATTCAGAATACATGCCGAAAATTCCAAACATTGCTTAAAACGGTCTACGGTTATATCTAGAGTCTATATTATCTATTTTTACTGAAAGAAAAACGAATTTTTGAAGAAAAGGATTACGATAAACGATCAAAACTACGAGATTTCGGCAAATCAAACCATTACAGATCAGCAATCAGCTAATTCAGCCGAAAGGAAATGCAGAATCTCAGCGCGAACATAGCACATAGGTGTCCACATCAAACCTGTTTTAAACAGCAAAGAGGTTGGTAAAGTCTTCGCTCCGAATCAGAAGAAGCTCCCTACAGTTACGAATAAATATGCAGTCTATAAAGTCAAATGCAATCTGTGCGACGCGGATTATGTCGGTCGTACAACACGACATTTACACCAATGCATCAGCGAACACAAATACCCATCAATGGGCAGGCACAAATGGGAATATGGACTAACGAAGTCTGCCGTAGAAGACAATCAATTCTCTATTTTGATGAAATGTAAATCGAGGCTTGATTTTTCACTTTTTGAGATGCTATTCAGTAATGAACTGTACACTGAAAAGACTCAATTTCTCTTTTTACGTGAATCTTGGCGTGGAAATATTTTATTGTACTGTTTTTTTGTTTTTTATATATAGTTTTTTAGCATTTTTAGCATTGTTTTATTCGTGTTCATGTCTTCTAGGAATCCTTAGTGTAAATTTATTTTCGTAAAATTTTACTTCACTCAATGGACTTGATAATCACGTCAAGCAAACGTCGAAACGTAGTCATTGAATTTAAACCAAAATGGTTTAAGTTTTTTCATTTTATTGCAACGTTCTAAAGCCAATTTGAAAAGATTCTTTTTCTCGCCGAATCGTCCTACTCTTTTTCATAGCAGTAAGTATATGTAATGAGTTTGCTGTCATTTCTCTTGCTGGAGACAAAAATTCTTTAGAAACGTAATTAATGTCTTTGCCTATTGCCTTACGATTGCAGACGGGCTAGATTTTGTCAGAATTGACAGATGTTTAACAATTTTGAAACCTGATTCTTAGGATTTTCTTTTTATCTCAGCTTTTTATCTTCCTGATGGAAGCTTTTTATCTTACTAATACAACGTTTGAATCCTGAAAACTGAAATTAAATTCTTTCAATGCAACTCTAAAGGTCGACGCAATTTTGCCATCTAGAAAGTATTTGTTTCAGCAACCGTACCGTTTCAAAACGAGCAGAGAAGCGGCACGCACGTACATGTAAATGTGGAAAACACGCAAGATCGACGACAATATAAAGCAAACACAAACTTGTAACCTTATTTTAGCAAGTTAGTCAAAAACCCAAACCCCGTCATCGGCAAAAACATACCTTCTAAGAGGAACCAGCATCAATGCGTCAAAGACAACGCTTGTTTAGGCTACAAGCCAAAGAAACAATCAAGCCAAAATGACAAGTATTTTTACGACGTAACGTGAAGTCAGTTCACCCGGTTCACCTCCAACCAATCAAAAGCCTTGACTGACCATGACCAATTATCCAGCTTGTTTTATAACATTCTGAAATCGCAGTTGAACTGGCATGAAGATCGTCAGTCTTAAAACGTTTTCCTGTTCACCAGAAGACAACTACATAACATCTAAAGTTTCTTATTTGGTATTTCTCAGTCAACGTACTCAGTAGTTTGTAGCCAGTCATGTATGTAAAATATCAAATGAGGATCGAGTAAGAAGCAGCTGTGGCTACGTAAAAGAAAATCGTTATAAATAGATAATTATTTCGCCGAGAAGCTAACTTTGAATTGGAGTGAAAGTAGAATATTTTGCTAAGGTGTTGGCCGCAAAATTAAGGGAGCTTCTACTGGGCTTTGGGATGTCCATAGCACATCCAGGTGGTGATAACAAGCGCTTAATAGCGGTTGGATAGTCGTTTTCCAAAACTCTACCGTATTTTTGTTGTAAATTCATCCGCGGGAGGACGCATCTGGAAGTCATGAGAAAAGATACATCTAAAACAGAATGGCACCTATTACACTATCAAATGATGCATCATTAAACGAGCGAACCAATTCAAGGAAATCCCTCCCACTGAAGTTTGTGTTTGCCTGAGGAGCTCAAAGTCGTAAAAGCTGACAAGTGTATATCTCTCAGCAAGTGATCTGATGTTAGTTATAACAGAAATGTATTACTTGACAGGAATACAAATCCTCTACAGCCAGCGGGATCCCGCCATCCGCCCTTGCCAGTTTGCAGAAATTTTTAAATCTATCGACCACGACAATACCAAAGAAACATGAAACACAACACAGTAACTTCGTAAAACATCTTGTTAAAATCAACTTGAGCTGCATCAAGCGGAAGGTGGCGAGAGAATATCAAAATCTGTCCAAACAACGCCACTAAGCAACGCCAAAATCTGTCCAAACAAGCCACTACCTTCCGCATCAAGCGGAAGGTAGCGAAAGAATATCAAAATCTGTTCAAACAACACCACTAAGCTCATCATTCAACAAGAGATTGACTACGTTATGTGGCTCAAATGCTGGAATGTTACGACTGATTCGTAAGAACGGGTATCGTGTCCTTTCGAGTTGGCTTAGCAAGCATTTTGATTTTATCGTAAAAGTTCCCCATACTTGTACCGCGCGTAGCTGGTGTATGTTTCTATTTAGTTTCTGTGATATTTATTTTGTGTTAGTTATTTAACATTCTTTCCCCCTCACTTCGTTCGTACGAAGGAAAAATATTTTTGTTCGCCAGAACGGTGATGTATAATGAAAACAAAAACTGTAACACGGGCAGACTGAGACCACTTGCTCGAATATGCTTTAATTCCTTCTCACGCAATATAATTCAAGTAATTTGGTTTAAAACAAATACAGCTAAAATCGGATAAAGAAGGAAAAGAACGTCATATCTCTTAAATGTAGACACAAATGATGGGAAAAAACTCGTCAATTGTAATCTACTTCTCATAGAAAGTCATTGAAATAGATATTCTTTGCTTTCTCGTTTCCAGCAGCCGTAGAGCATAAGTAATTTATCAAAAGCACCCGACTTTCACACATTTTCGGCTATAAAAGTTGCAACACCGAATCTCAGACTGTGAATACTATAACTGACAAAAATAATCCCTAAAACTAAAGGTGATTCCTGATAAATAACCATCTACACCCTAGCATAGCTAAGACCTGAAGTATATAAATTGCCTTCTTTTGGCCTTTTAAAATATGAGCTGATGGTCAGCTAACCGACCCGAAGCTCTTGTACATGTCAGCAAGTATTTTTGACGATTGCGCTAACGTTCCTTCGATCTTTTCGCTGGCTTTCTCGACGTCCGCTGCACCCAAGAGATTGGCAGTTTCGCGGTTTTTGTTACCCTCGAACTTCAGCGATTCAGTCTCAGCTGGGTTTTTTGTGAGACCGAACCTGACGTAATGCTTTCGATCTTCTGATTCAAGTAGGATTTATCCGCGAGAAGACGTCCTATGCCTCCGAATTAAGAATATTCTGCCATTTAGAAGTTTCTGGCCTCAAAGGCAGATCGTTACATGACTAAACCAAATATGAATTCAGAAGCACCTCCAAGTCTAGTCTCACACTTGACGAATATATCAAGCAGCGCATTCCTTTATATACTCCAGTGGAAACTTGGGAGACGTGACGGGCGAACATGAAAACATGCGCGCTCAGAGCACCTGATTTATTTAAGGATGTAAACAATTCTCCCACCTTATACTGGAAAATTATCCCTTACATAGAAAATAGCATTTTAGTATCAATGCCTAAAAATCCCAAAAATTGCTTACAACGGTCTGTGGTTATGTCTACAGCCTTTATAATATATTCTATTATCTATTTTTGCTGAAAGAGAAAAGAAATTTTGAAGAAAACGATTACGAAAAAGGGTCAAAATTAAGAGATTTCCGCGAACCAGTTAAAGATCAGTAATCAGAGAATTCATGCAGTAGAAAGGCAAATGCAGAATCTAATTGCGAACAAGGCACACTGGTGTCCACATCAAACCTGTCTTCCACAGCAAGCAGGTTGGTGAAGTCCTCGCTCCGAATTAACAGAAGCTACCTATTGTTAACAATCAACGTGCAGTCTATAAAGTTAAATGTAATCCAGTAAGCAACGCAGATTATGTCGAGCATTCAAAACACACGACCTTTACAAGAATGCATAAGAAAACACCAAATAGTCAGCAATCGGCAGGAACATAGCAGAACATGGACTAACGAAGTCTTCCGTACAGGACAATCAACACTCTATTTTAATGAATTTTAGATCAAGGCTTGATTGTTTGCTTTTTGAGAGGCTATTCAGTAAAGAACTGAACCGTGCATGAAAAGACTCAATTTCCCTTTTTACCTGAATCTTTGCGTCCAAATATTTTATTGTACCGCTTTAGTTATTTATCATTGTATTCGTTGTTTTCGTGTCTCTTAGAATATTTTAGTTTATATTTATATTCGTACCATTTTAATTCACTCAATGGACTTGACAATCACGTCAAGTAAACGTCGAAACGTTTTCATTAATTTGAAACCAAAATGGTTTCAAGTGTTTTTTTTTATTTTATTTTATTGCAACGTTTTAAAGCCAATTTGAAAAGATTCTTTTTCTCGCCGAATCGTCAATGCTCTGCTCTTTTTCATACCAGCAAATATATTTGAAATGACTTTGGCTGTTTTTTCTCTTGCTGGAGGCAAAATTTCTTTAGAAACGTAATTAATGTCTTTGCCCATTGCCTCACAAATGCAGAGGGGCTAGGTTTTGTTAGAGCTGAGAGAGATGTTTAATAATTTTGAAACCTGTTTGGAGGTATTTTCTTTCTATGCCAACTTTTTATCCTATTAATAAAAGCTTTTCATCGTACTAATACAACGTTTGAATCCAGAATCTTGAAAACTAAAAATTTTCTTTCAATACAGGTCTAAAGGTCGACGCAATTTGTCCGTCTATGAAGCATTTGTTTCAGCAACCGTACCAGTTCAAAACGTGCAGAGAAGCGCGGGCGTCTAGGTACGGACATGTGCATGTGGAAAACACGCAAGATCGACAATATAAAGGAAGCACGCCTTATTTTGGCAAGTTAGTCAATTTGAAAATCTTAAAATCAAAAATCCGTTATTGAAAGGCATACCTTCTAACAGCAACCAGCATCAATGCGTCAAAGACAACGCTTGTTTGGGCTACAAGCCATAAAAACAATCAAGTCAAAATGACAAGTATTTTTAAGACGTAACGTGAAGTCTATTCACCCGGTTGACCTTCAACCAATCGAAAGTTTTGACTGAACATGACAAATCATCCAGCTTGTTTTATAACATTCTAAAATCGCAACTGAACTGGCATGAAGATCGTCAGTCTCAAAACGTTTTCCTGCTCACCAGAAGAAAATTACATAACATCTTAAGTTTCTTATTGGGTGTTTCTCAGTCAACGTACTCAGTAGTTTGTAGCCAGGCATGTATGTAAAATATCAAATCAAGATCGATTAAGAAGCAGCTGTGGTTAGCGAAAAGAAAATCGTTATAAATAGCTAATTATTTCGCCGAGAAGCTAACTTTGAATTGGACTAAAAGAGAATATTTTGCTAAGGTGTTGGCCGCAAAATTAAGGGAGTTACTACTTGGCTTCGGGATGTCCATAGCACATCCGGGCAGTCGTTTTCCAAAACTCTACTGTATTTTTGTTGTAAATTCATCAGCGGGAGGACGCATCTGGAAGTCATGAGAAAAGATACATCTAAAATAGAATGGCACCTATTACACTATCAGATGATGCATTATTAAACGAGCGAACCAATTCAAGGAAATCTCTCCCACTGAGGTTTGTATTTGCCTGAGGAGCTCAAAGGCCAACAAGCTGACAAGTGTATATCTCTCAGTAAGTGATCTGATGTCAGTTATAACAGAAATGTGTTACTTGACAGGAATACAGAAATTAATGGCTTGACACGAAAATAAGTTCTATGGAGACAGCGGGATTTCTCCATCCGTCCTTACCAGCTTGCAAGAATTTTTAAATCTTTCGACCACGACAGTATCAAAGAGACACGAAACACCATACAGTAACTTCGTAAAACACCTGGTTAAAATCAACTTGAACTGCATCAAGCGGAAGGTAGCGAGAGAACATCAAAATATGTTCAAACAACGCCAGTAAGCTCATCATTAAACGAGAGATTTACTAAGCCTGTAGTTCAAATGCTAGGGTTTTACAAATGATTGCTGAGAACGGGCATCGTGACATGGTTCACCAACACTGCTATGATGAAGGGAGTATATATGATGACACACTTGTTAAGATAGGCCACAGTATTGGAAACAGACAAAGATAACTATTATGACTGAACCCTTATTGATGCAAATTCTTTCTGCATTCAATTTCATAGCACCTATACGTTTTTAAAGCTTCATAACCTTGATTCTGTAATTTGCTTCGGGGTTTAATTCCCTGCTTTGACATTCTTCAATAGCTCATTGAAATAGATCTCTATCCCCACGGCTCTCCCGTAGTGGCGAGGTGTTTTCTGGAACAAATACTGCATAACTCAGAAATTGTAAAATACATCGAAGGTAATGAAAAATAGAGGTCAAGATTTGGAAAAATATCTACATCTTTTAAAATGAACTTTGAATGCCACTCTGCAGACAGTTTTTGTCATCGGGGTGAGTCTCACATTCCAACTGAGGACTACATAAACTTACATACAGAAACTTTATTAACGTATCTTTACATCTAGCCGATGGGGAAAAAAAACCTCTACTAATTGGGGACACTAAATATACACTTTACACACCGTGCACCGTGAGAGCAAACTTAATTTCATCATTTCGCTGTCTTTCATCATTTAACTGTATAGTAAGTTCAGTTCGAGTGCACGATATGATCCGCACTACGGAGAGAAGTTTCCTGTCCATAACCCGAACGATGGTACCGAATCTCCTACTGTTATCACTGTGACACTTTCTTTTGAACCCCTTAATTACCAACAATGTAAATTGGAAACATTTCATATATTAATGTACTCAGCTTATAAATAAGGTACATATTATGCTACATGCATAGCAGAACTTTATGATGAATCAAAACCCAAAATTTGCCATATCTCCAGTTTTGGCTAATGCACCCTACTATCTGCGGTGAAAAGTGTAAACAGATTTGTTTGTGTCTCTTGATGACAAGTTTTGTTGCTGCAAACGGCATCGCTGTAATACCCATTCTGCACTGCAGTTGTATTATTACCACCTTGGCCACCTTCCTCGTGCGGGACGTAATCAGGGTCACTTTCTCTTACGAGAGCGAAAATAGTGGGCATCTCAAGTTGCCCTGATTGCAGCTGTTTGTCAAGAACATCAGTCTCAGCCAAAGCGCTAACATCTCCCTGCATGTCAGTGAGGGGCAGAAGCACCTCTAGGCAACAGGAAATGGACCGACGAGGATTCCTGCGCCATTCCTTGAAGTACTGGTAAAGGTGCACCACATACTGAACTGTGAGTGGACAAGAAATCAAGAACAGTTTGCCTTTGAAGACGATCGCCCCAATTGCAGTAAAATAGTATTAAGACAAAATACATTTTTTTAAAATCTAACAACCTACTTTAAGAGACCCTCTAACGGCCAAAGAGAAGTCAGTTTTAGCCACATTTTATAAAAACTAGATGGAAATTAGCTTTTTTCAGTAATTTTTGGATGAGACTTTTTGATTTACATTCCAAGTTTCGGCGATTTTAAATTTAGGAGAGAGAAGTATACCCTTCCTAGACACAAGCTCTAACCTAAGAGTTCAATTGGACGCCTTTCTATCGTAGTGATAAAGGGGTTTTTGGTGAACAAAGGGAAAGTGAAGTTAGTCTTTATTTCCACAGGGTGGCCCACTCAGCTCGAAGGCTGGTATCCATAGAGGCCCTGAAACAAAGTTATCAATCAAAAATATTTCAACATCTGGAAAGACTGGACTGTAACTTTGGGAAGCAAAATGGATCATGCACGATGTACTCGACCAAATTACTGTCTCACTGCTGCAGAAGTGCGCAAGAGTCACGCCAGTTTCAAAAACTTTTCATTTCACTTGTTCTAGTTAATCCAAATCAAAGCCAGGCCCTTATTATCACTTAACAACAACTGTAGAGCAAGGATCTATTTTAACGTATCGTCTTACCAGCAACTAAACCGATCACCAAAGTATTTGCTCCAAGCACTAATGCCTTGAACAGGGCCGTGTCTGTGTACGCATCTGTCGAGCCTGGGAGATTCTCGGCGGGTATTCTGCTGACAGCTCCGACGCCCAAGTTGACGATAGTAACAGACAGTGAAACTACCATCAATCGGTTCTCGACTACGTCTCGTATGGGACTGATAAAAGCAAATAGCATTCCGTACATCCCAGCGATTACCCATGCCAGACCAATGTAGGACCTGCTCTCTTGTCCCACTAGAATGAGACCCGATGTGAGGATTAGTTTTCGACACATTTCGACCAGTTCCCAAAACCAAGAACGAGGTTTGTAGTTTTCAAAAAGGAAGCGTAATCCTGCGATCATTTCCGCGCTAGCGTTTGGATTCTGCGATTTCTTGTCGCGTCCTGTAGCCATTATCATTCTTCGTTCTCTCCAAAGGGCAATGAATGAAGCGGCTGGAAGGATAATGATGTAGGCGGTGGAGATGTATCCCAAGATAAGTAAGTTGTCGTACTGTGGACCTTGGCATCGTACGCTGTAATCTGCTTTCAGGTATTTGAAACAAAGTTCCTCTTTCTCATCGCGGCAAAGTTTCCGACAAGCAAATGGGAGGACATTGGCTGTTTTTGTACAAGTGCTGAGATACGTAACGTACAAAATGAAAAACAGATTCCTGTACACAAGCTCTTTGGTCTGGGAGAGTCTACTTGACTTTTCTTCCTCGCCAATGTCGCTGTTTCTTAAGATGATGACTTTACGCACTCCGTACGCGGCGCCTGAAACACCAATGACAAGAGCATTTATGGCCATCATTGCAAATATGCTACCAAACGCATTCACTCGAAATCCCGAAACTAAGCATTCAATAGGTGCTATCTGAAGGACATTCATTTGGAGTATTTCGGAATATTGGGCGATAACTTCCATGGAATCTGGCCACTTAATGTAGGAGAACGCTTCCAACAAACCGTAAGTGACCTGATAAAATCCAATTACAATCTTAAGTTTAGAAAAGAACATGTCTATTAGAGTGCGCCCTTTGTCCTTCGTATCTTTTCTTTTGCTCGCTGACCACGCCAAGCCTACCACAATAATCATTAAAATGGCCACGACGATGGATAACTGTCCCAGTATCCACCTCTTTGATGGACATTTTTTGCAGGTTTGTAATTGCTTATAATGTCCTTTACTACAAACAGCACAGAGTGGACCTTCGTAGCCAATGTCGCAGGGAGAATCTAAGTCGCCTTTACAGGATTCCTCTCTTGGACACCTGTAAGGCGTAGGTATAGGATGAGGAAATTGCACATCATCAACACCTAGTGCTGGTAAGGTTGCCAAAAGATTTGTTATAAATTCTTTGTAACGATCTTTGTGCGTCGTATTACGCCATTCCCACCAGTAACCAGACTTTAAAGACGCATAATCGTCTTGGCATTTCAGTCCACCTGAGCCACATTTTTCACATTTGTCGAACATATGTTTTCGATAAAATCCTGCCAAACATCTGCAACCACGATATCTAGCAAAGAAATCAGTATCTGTTCCTGTGGGAGAGACAAGACGAGCAATAAGAGTTTCAGGGAAGAAAACTGCATTTTATAGACAAATAAATATACCATGTCAGACACAAAAAAGGCTTGACCTTTTTGTTCTTTCTCCCACGTAAGGAAGAGAGAAGAGCACGAAAAAAGTGTAGATGGAAACACGAGTCTTGATTGCTCTGGTCACTCCTGAAGTACTTTATAACAGAGCAAAGCACGGTCAAGGCTTTTTATTTGCTTACATCAGAAAGCTTTTTATCTTTAAAAAATGACTTCGAACGAGTTTAACGCATGTGGCGCACCTATTATCGCCTTACAAATTGTACACGACAACATCAGCAACGTGGTTTCCACCAGAGACGCAGCTAGGGGGGATACTAGGGTGCCCGTGGTCCCTCTTTGTAAGCCTTTTTCAAGCAAACAACCTACAGTAGGTTGCAAAAACGACATGACAATCTGGTGAGTACCCTCACTTTGACCAGGTATAACCCCGCCCTCCCCCCCCCCCACCCCCCTTTGAAAAATCTTGGCTGCGCTCCTGTTTTCCACCCAGATGAGGGGGATGTAGCTTTACGCGCCTCAAAATGAGGAATCCGCTAAATAAATTATCCTACAAAAAAGATACTCTTAATCTTCGATAAAGTTAAACGAACGTTCTCGTACATAAACAAATACCACAAGAGCGCGCCGACAGTAAATTATAACAAAAAAAATATTGTATACCATGGGGACAAGACTTGCAATCTTGCGCTCGTGTTCCTGGTGCTTTGTCATAGGCAACAAATGAACCATTTGGACACTTCTTGCAGTTTTCAGCCACGTGGCCGAGATTGTCAGAATAAAATCCACCTGTAAAAGATTTGCAGTGTATCCTGGACTAAAGTGCAAGATAAAGCATACATAATTAAGGCACTCATTATGGAGGTTTTGTACTCGCGGTCTTGGCTGAAGAGTTAGGATGCATTCCAATAATCCTTCGTCCGTATGTATATTGGAGGTACGCAATTTGGACTCTGGAAATCTTATCCAGGCCTCGAGCTCTACCTATTAACCTGACCGGGTCTTACTCCGGTCTGCACTCACTATGGGCTCATTCTACTCCCATAAAACTCTGAAGACAAGCTCTAGATAATCCTAGTCATGCATGCAAGTTAACTGAAGAGTAACAGTAACCTGGAGAACACGGCGTACATCCATCCTTTCCTTTAGATGTCGTGTTTGAGAACGTTCCAACTGGACATGGTAAAAAGGAATGATAAATGTCATCCGTAAAGTTGTTAGGTATCCTAGTGAATCCTGAAGCCATGATAGCGGAAATAAAAGCTCTACTTTCCCTCGAAAGTGGAGAATAGACTTTGATAACTTCCGTATCAGAATTGAGAGGATTCCTGGGAGAAATCATATCGAAATATAACAATTAACATTGACTTAAATCGATGAAAAATGTTTCTGGGCAACTTTCACCGAGGTTTCCATAGTAACTTAAAACTAGATTTAACAGGTAGCATCTCTTTGTATTTTGCATGTGGCGATGTTCATGGAGCTGGTGCTAAGAACATTGCGTCATTGTGAAAGAATGTCAATGTCAGTAAATAATGTCGTCATTTCTCCTATCTCCCATATCTTTTCAGCCATAGTTTCCTGGACTATCATATCCCCAGAAATTTGTGACATATATAAATTGCCTAAGAAGAATATTGCATGCAAATATCAGCCATTTGGTAAAGCGAAATGTGCCAAGTCGTGCAACACCGTTGCCTGGAATGGCGAATACTAAAGCTCTTGGCTATGTAAACGAAAAGGGAAACCATTTTCGATGGTAAAATTCATTAGTGCTCTTTAAACCCAAAATGCTTGATCAAGCGGTAACATCCCAATGTAACCGCTATTAAGGTTTATATCTGTGTCGATTTAAAAGAAATCTGTTGCTTTGTAATATAAACAATCTACTTGTTCCTGTCTAAAAAGAAAGACGTACAGATAAATTGTGCAGTTCTGGCCTAGGGAGCGATATTTCAGTGTTCCAGCTGTTCTATTCTTTATCACCCTGACAAAAAAAGTTTAAAAGCATCGCATAATCTGAGTATATATTCACTTTTAAAACGATTTTTATTAATTATCTTCACTAGAACCCAGAGGCGATATGGAATTTTCAGCCAGTCCATGCAGTGATTCGCAGTCAGTGCGATTCCCCTTTTAACTCAATCAATGCAAAAGGTAATCTCGTTCCCAGATCTCTTGTGGACGAAGCCGAAGGCGAGATCTGGCCAAATCCGATTTGCACCACGTGATCGGCTGTCAGGAATGTGACAGGCGAGGCAAGAGCGTATGCCCAAAATAAATTCCCAAAATGGTGGAACAGAAAGACTCAGAAGACTGACTCAGGCGCGTAGAATTTATAGGTTAAGCAACGTTGCAGTATTTTTATGTTAGCTTAGGGCCAGGCAGAGAATTAGAGTTTGTTTTGCGGGTTAAAGTTAGCTAGCAAATATTGTTAGCAGCATCCTTGCTCGTCGCTGTGGACGTTGCCCATGGACATGGCGGACATGTCAAACATTGAATTTGACCGCGTATTGAAGTTTTCCTTAACTGAACGCGGAACGCCTGATTTAAAGTTAAAAAACTAAACAGCTAGAGGCTTTGAGAGCAGTGGTGCAGTAAAAGAGAGATGTGCTAGCCGTCCTGCCAACAGGATATGGCAAGTCTTTAATATATCAACTTCTGCCGAGTATGTTTAACTTTTTTGGTATGGTGGAAAGTAATGCTCGATTGTAATTATTGTGTCACCATTGACCGCTTTGATGATGGACCAAGTTGAGAAAATTAAGAAGCAAGGACAGTTAGCAGCAATTATCCGGCTAAATGTTCTAAAGCGGACAAAGACACAGGGATCGAAGTCCAAGGTGATTATGTGGAAAATGTGTTGTGCGGACGTGTTAGCATCGTGTTTGCCCATCCGGAAGTACTTATCAGTAGTAAGAAATGCAGAGAAATGTTGTTATCTGATGTTTATCAAAAAAAGGTAGTCTGTGTTGTGGCTGACGAAGCTCACTGCATCGTGGACTCGTTAGTAATTGCCATTCAGTCATTTTGTGTTATGTAGAAATTTTATAAATTATTTTGTTCATTATTTCACATTTTATTAGTTAATTGAAGGTCCACATCAGCCTCACTGGCTGCTAATCTTTGTAACCTGCATTACTAAATAAAATGATGAGGATGAAACTTTTGTTGCACCTCGCCTCTCTCTGGTCTGAAATACTCAATATGTAAAGATGTTAAAGCAGTTGTCAATTTTATTGTATTGAATTAATAGAGAAAAAGTATAGACTGTGACTTTTTGTTTCAGTTGTAGTGTTTTGATCTCGATGTGGACAATATGTGATTTAATACATATTAGAGCTACATGTACGGGTATATTGTCCTAAGGTGGCGTCAAACACATAACCATGATTGCTTTCTACAAGTAATACATATCACATTGCTGCAATATACTCTAAAAAATAATTTCAGTTTGATTGTTAAACAATCACAGGCTGTGAACTACTTATGTAAATCTAGGAACATTTAGCCACAAAAACTACTTCCAGGAAGAAAAGAAAAATCTCCTATTTCTTGTGTTTTCCAGAATATATATTACCTTTCTTCATGATCAATATATCAACAGATACTTGTTGCAGTTGTCTGTTGCAGAAACTTATAGAAAACACAGTTTTAAGCATGCAAATTATTTCAGTGTGTCTTCTAATTACAACAATGAACAAATTTTTGCAGAACACCTGCCAAAAGTAATCTTGTTTCCTCATTTCATCATAATGTCAGGATGTTTTGAACATGACGTGCACCAAATAAATGATCTATTGTTAAGATGGATTTTTTATATTTACTCACATCTAATAGGACTCAAAATGTTGGTTTTTGGTATTGGCAAGAGGGACAATTAAAGACTTAGGGGGATTCGAATTTATGAAAACTGGAAGTTGAGGTTACATGAAAAATAATTATGGAGAAAATTATAAACCAGACGAATTTCACTCATTCTCTCCTGAAGTAAATCATAATGATGCCTTCACCCTCTTTATAATCCCCTGGGGGAAGTAAGTGATACATGCATTATGCTCAATTGAAAGCACACTTTTGTTTCAGCCTGACCACTAGCGAGTAGTACTGTATTGATATGTTGAACAAGATTCAGTTCCCTGTTGTACTGATTCAGTAACATAGAATAAATTGATCCAATTGGAGGAATCTGCTTTGCTCCCCTCCTTTGGACATTTTGCCCCTCCCTCCTACAGCAAACGGCTGTTATTACGTCCAAAAGAGTTGGGCTCCCTTTGGCTTCTGTAACTATTATCTCCCAGCTGAAGTCTCTCATAGTCCCGAAGGACTTATCTCGTAGTACAGATGGTAGATGACCCCGTGTGTATTTTTCTGCATTCTCGCATTCTTCAAGGATTTCTTCCAAGTGTAATCGCTTCAGGTAGTTCCTCACTTCTAGAATGAGCCAAACAGATGAAGCGATTACACTTGGTAGCCTCGACGAAACAGCCACATTGAGTAGTTTGACGTTGATTGTCTCAACAGGTTTGTTACTTGCCTCTTTTCAACTGAAAAAAATCAAAGCGAAACGTAAACACCATGCGGACCTCTTAGGAAACAGCACACTTACGAAAATCAATATTTCTACAGTTATCTTGGTTATAGCAAAGTAAATATCGACCAGTTCCAAAAATAATACTCCAGAAGCACTTCTCTTGTATTTCTCGCATAAAAAAAGCAATGTTCACACAGCTTTATGAGTGAGTTCGCCGGAGGGAGACATGCAAGATGAAATTACGTGAGCTGAACATAACAAAAGTCTTTGGCAATTTACGCGGAATTCACGAAGTTCCATGGACAGTTTCTGACATTTTTACATATCTAACGGCCTAAATAATCTATTGGAAACTCTTTTAACAGGATAAGCTCGAGCAAATGTTTTTTTTTTAATTGTTTTCCGCACTGCGTTCGCCAGATATTCGTCAAATTTTCATGCCCTCGAACAAACACATGGATCGCGCGAAAGAAAGGAAATCCGTACAACTTACCTCTGGATTGTTCAATCCCGAATTGTAAATTACTTCCAAATCTCTCCTCCTCTCGTCTTTTCTTATCTACTTTTCTTTTTCACCAATCGCGGAAGTTTCCAGACTAAAACGTGAGTTTGAAGAAAGCTGCGGGGTTGTTTCAGTTCCACCATTGATCGCGGGGCTGATATTTCTGCTACTTGAAAACTCAAATAACTCTGATCAACGCAAAAAGCGCAGTTTGCTTCTTTCTTAACCGGCCCGATTTTGCAACTTGCAGTTGAAGGGGAACTTGACTTTTCTTTTTCATCATGGAATAACGCTTTCCCGGACTAATTTTGCGTGTTAATGCGACTCTCTTTTTGCCTTTGCGCGCAACAAGGCGAGGTAAAAGGGCTTGATTTTGGTGAGCTCCGAGTCCGCTTGACTTTCTCTCCTCCTTTCCCAAGATTTATCAGCGTTGTGGCACATCTCGTTTGAAATAGAAGCAGCTTGTCTCGCAGATTTAACAGTGTTCGGTAACAGTTCCTGCACAGGTGCTTAGGAAAACAATCGTCCTCCTGTACTCTCACTTTTGCAAAATCAAGCGCTGTAATTTTACGGGTTTTTTTGTAATCCGAAAAAATCGTGAACCTCTGGTTGGTATTTGTTGTGTTGCCGCAAAGACGGCACAAGTTTTTGTCAAATGTTGCAAATTCCCCTGACGGCGCCATATTTGTAACATTGACCCATTCAAGTTTGTCGCGGAAAACCGCGTAAATGTTCAAAGAAGGAATTGGACAGGAGTCAAATTGAGCAGCCAATCAAGAAAAAGAAATTTTCCTACTTGGCCAGATCTCGCCTTCGGCTTCGACCACAAGAGATCTGGGAACGAGATTATGCAAAAGGTAAAACAACTGGTAATTGTTGCTTTTTTTTTTGGTTTGCAAGAAGTATGTAGTTGTAGTGTTACAACATGCCATAGCGTCACAAAAACTAGTTTATTCTATCCGGTTTTTTCTTTAGGAGGAAAGACAGTTGGTATATATATCATTGCTGTTTGAATCAGTTTCTCATGAATGGGATACATTACAGTCTAGAATCTAGACCACGAAGGCCTGTGAAGGAATCGACGCTCAATATCTTCAGCTTCGTCCGTAGCAAATATCTGTCAGAGAAAAAAATAAACTTTCCATAGGGAAAAAGTGAAAAGCAATGAGCAATCATGGAAGTAAGTCATTTACTGATAAGCCTGATACAAATTTATCGAGGGTGGTTGAAACCGAATTATCAATGCTAAGACGAAATCTATTTCTCATGCAAACTCACGTTACCATTCCCCATGAATAGTACAATTATTGAGGCAAAATGAATGCCAAAATATGAAATCCCATTCACGGTACATGAATGTCTTTATAGGGTTGTTTCGGATTGCTGGCAAAAGACGAAGATCTAATGATCTATTTTATTTTTAAATAAAATCCTAACTTACATATTTAAACTGCCGCCACCGTAAATCATAAATGCCTCCCGTTCAATTGTCTTTATTGGGTTGTCTGAAAGCATTCTTGTAACAAAGAAAACAGACAGATGATTATCTAGCCATTTGTTCCAATCTTTAAGACCTCTTGCAAGACACTAACATCAAAATTTATCATTTGATAGTGGACTTTGCCAGAAGACCAAAACCTCCTTCCTTCATTGGAATAACACAACGCTTTCCGATGAACAGAGGAAGAAACAACCGCATGTACATCAAGACCGTATGTATACTGTATATGGTTGTCTAAACAACGAGGTTTCATTTTTGGAAATCTCTCCAGAAAAAGAAACATTTTGACATCGTTTATACGGTTTCGAATGGGCAAATATTTCAAAAAAAGTGATAAAAAACAGTTTATGTTAAAGATATCGTGGGAAGATGATATTACACGGCGGTGCGAAGATATGAATTTTATTTCGAGTGGTAAAACCAATATTGTGTGAACGAGCACAGGAGTGAGTAGCATATTGTTTTTAACAAGAGAAAGTAAAATTTATAACCTTAAGCCACCGTGTAATTTTTTTTTTATTATTATTATTGTTATATAGCCCGACAAACTGACTGTTTGCACAAACAACAGTGAAAAGCGGGAAGTGACATCATGAATATCTTTACTAGTAAGGACATGGAAAATACACCATTCGGATCCCAGAGGTAGTTTCGTATGGATTTTACGGGTGGGGTATTCATGTTCAGTAAAACACTCGTCTCTCTATAATAAGTTTATTCCTAAATATTTTCCCGTTTACCCCTTTTGTTGGGTGAAAAAAATTTAGGATCATCTAAGAAATTATACTTTTTGGACTATCGTTGGAGATGCAAGCCACTATTTAATATTTTTGGAAGTTTAAAAAAAAAATCAATCAGTAGTTGCGCAGCTTCTATGCTAGAAAAAGTTTGGCGCCTTTCATTTGTAACAGATAGAATCTCAACTGGCATAGGCTTGCCAGTTGCTATTTACAAATCATATATTTGCGTTTGAAGGGGGATTGAAACCCGGGATCTCCGAATGTCACTTTCACCAGCCTAATAGTCACCAGACCACGTCGCCTCCTCTACTTACATTACTGCAAGCTCCTCTAGATTAAAGAATGCTCGATGTGGAATTATCTCAAGTTGGTTGGCGCTCAGAAATCTAAATTTAAAGGGAAAATTAAATTAAGGAGGTAAAGTTTATTGCATTGTTGGTAACAAAAAGAAAAAGCTAATCCACACATTCACAAAAACTCACAGGTATCTAAGATTGGTCAGGATGGCAAACGTTTCGTTCGATATGGAGGTTATGATGTTATTCCGCAAAAATCTAGCAACCAAGATTTAAAACTGGTTACTTAACAATAGTACTACTGATACACTGTTACTTATCATATTACTACATGATTTACCCAGGAGATCTAGAGCTGCAACTGGGCCTGACATCTGCCATTTGGGCGGGTCACACCATGCGTATCTTAATTATTTTGTCTTGATGTGATTTCCAAGAATTAATCGAAAATGCTCTATCTTGATGGCCTAGAAAGCATGATAATACGGCCATCGCCCGTTTATGAGCAAGTTATGGCAAGCTAGACATCGCACGAAACCATAGAGAAGTTTTCATGCGAGTGTCGATAGCGATTCGCATTTGTGTTGGCTTTACGTTTCTACGAATAGTGATTGGTTTAACCAATTACAAGTTAAACCAAAACCATGACTCAGTGACACATCTTTTCCCACGTTTCTTGTCAGCTACAAGTATTTGCTTCGAGTTACGTTTTGATTGGTTCACTGGATTGTGGATGCCCTTTGTGATTGGCCAGACTGATTACTTTTGGTTTTGGTTTTATGACACTTCATTGAAAATTGCTCTAGCAACACTCAAAGACACTCCCGGCCTTAGCTTTAAGTTCTTGCAGCTCAAAATGATATATTGTGACTAGTTTGAGAATCGTCTGTTATGTTATGCAATTTAAGCTAATTTAGGTAAGTCTTGATTTTCAGGCAAGTCGTTTCGGTGAAAAAATAAATTACTTAACGACTAACTTAACCCTCGGAAGTGCAGGGGGGGTGCCACCTCCACCCCATAAGGTTTTTTCAAATTTTTGAAAAGACGATTTACTATAAGGGGCTGAAACTTTCAGTAGCTGTTCACCCATCTTCCGCACAAATTTTGATATGTCAACTGTGTGTCTGTCATTTTGACTTTGCCATGGCAACCGCAAGTTTTATGTAGGTTTAGCCAAAAATCAATTTTTTGACATCATTCTGTAGTTTTTTCCAGTTTTCTTCATCAAATTGCAGAAATTTACGAATTTGTACATTTCATAAGCATTCTGACTTGATTTTAAATTAATTTCAGTTATTTCCTGAATTTTTAAGAAAATAGTAAAATCCAAGATGGTGGATCAAATGACATCATATGACGTCATTACCAACAAAAAATGGTATCAACTTGTAGAGGAAGCTCAGGGCTATCTAATCAATGTAAATTTATTTCGCTGTGCCTTAACAGGATGAAAACACAAGGGGGTATTCCATCAACCCTCCTCCTTGTACAACGTTGGGGCACGAGTTAGCTTGTACGTCTAAGGGTTAACAAACTTTGTTCTACAAGTCACTCTAATTTGCGATACTTACAGATATCTTAACCTCCACGTACAACAGAACAAGTTCTTCGGTAAGGTGTTAATTCTGTTATACGAAAGATCTCTAAAGATATAATACGTGTATATTTTAGTTTATGAGAATTAGAGGTAGTGATGGTACAAGTTGGTCTTCCATCTTAGAAAGAGTAGCAAAAGAAGACTCAAGAGACCTGGAGAAGGCTCTACCTGTATGTTTCAAGAACAGGCTTTCAAATCATTGTTCCTTTCAACTTAAGGATTATTATTACAATTTCTCAGGTAAACGTACAAGCGACTTAGTTTAGCATTGTTAAAAAATAACTTGGCAGGTAAGTTTTGTATGTTGTTTGAAGACAGGTACCTGAAAAAAAAAACAGCCAAAGAGTTAATATATGCAGAATAAATTACACAACCAAGACAGGTTGGGGAGCTGAACATAAATCTGTTGATAAAAACTGAACCCAACAGAAAAGGTAACTATTTTAAATTCGGAGCGCAACAGTTCATTTGAGTTAGGTAAAAATGAAAACTACGCCGATGATCACATTATAAAACTGGATGGAATAAACATGGAATATTATTCACGCCATGTAGAGTTTTGACTGACGCTCATTTATTGTCGTTAGAATTTTCAGATTTAGTTTTTCAATAGACTAACCGTTAGTTAGTACAGGTAATCCTACGGTTTCGAGTACAATTTGGAATTATTTTACACGAGTAAGTTTTTTCAAAAAGCTTTTTGCACTGCTCTCAGCCAATCTGAATCGAGTACTTTTTTCATGTATATTGTTATATGAGTGATAATTCAATAACAGATAATTTGTATAGACGTACAGAGTGGCTAAATCTGAATGAATGGAAAACATATCCGCGGTTAGGTCTTGAATGTTGTTTGAAGATGCGTCCCTGAAAGACAAATCACAACGTTAGCGTCAACGACCTCCGCTTCGTTTTTGCCTCTCTCTCTCTCTCTCTCTCTCTTTTTTTTTCTTTTCTGTTTTTTTTTTTTCTTTAGCCATACAAGCCACACAAGACTTTTATAAAGCAAAATAGTTATGATCCCAACCTCAGCTTTTGTGCACATGAACTGGGGCAAGTCAGTGTTAGCAGGATAATTTTGTATAGCTTGAAATGAGGTAATATGTAGGTCAAGAAAGATGTCGATATCATGGAAGGACCTTGAAAAAACGGTTTGAGTTTCTTCCTATTTGAGATGTCACTGGCTTATTGTTAGATACTTTTCGAACTTTACTAGTACATGTCCATTTTTTATTTAAGTTTCAAAGAAATGCTGGGCTTTGATAAAACTGATAAATTTCGTGAGGAAATCTCATAATTTATTTTCACATTTACTTATTTATTATTGTAATTAATAAATTTGATAAATTTATTGGTTTCTTTTTCCTTTTCCATTGCAGTGAAGCCTTTCAATGTTCTTTGTAGTATTCCGCCAGGACTAACTTTAGATAGAAACGGACAAGCAATATATTGCCATTTCTTTGCTAATTTCTTGCGGGAGAACTTGACCCAAAGTAAGTCCTACATATCTGGCCACTTTTGCAGCGCCCAGTATGCCAGCAAAATGTTAATTAACAGGATTAAAAATTGTTCGCTACCGGAAAGATAAACGTGAAGTAATCACCAATATTTTAAAAGCAGGGGTGACCAAAGTCACTTTTAATTACGTTTACGTTTCTCTTAAAAATGTAATTGTAAAATTAGCATTTTAAAAACTAACTGAAGTATGCTAATTTTATCTACAGATCATTCCGAAGCATTCTCGGCATTTACATCAAACATACAGTGTTATCAGTTTTGTTAGAGGGCGAAGTACATCTGCAGTAATGTTCCGAATGTTGTTTGAGGCCAAGTGTCTGAAAACAAATAAACAACAGTTGAAAAGGAGAAAACCACTTCAGTTATTGTAATGGATAATGTACCCTTTTGTAAAATATGTAATCCAGAATATGTTTTTCATATCACGGCCGCGGGACAGAGTGAAGTCTCCTTCTCAAACTCATTAATAATTCATCAAGTTTAATCTGATCTGAAGTAGCATAGACTTTTACGATTTTAATTCTCCGTTTTCTCCTTAGTTTCCACCTCGAAGCGACATGCGTCCTGCACACTACTAGATGATGAAAATACGTGATGAAAATTCCGTCTTTCAACTTTATTCGCCGAATGTAAGATTCATCAGCTCTTCTCCGTAATAGCATGTTTAACAAATGAGATAGTATCCATTCTTAGAAACGATATACATTATTAAACCATTCGTAAACGTTGTTATAAATGCATTTTGCTGTTTTGTGTCTGCCCTTATTCAATAAAATGATTTGATTAATTAATCGATGACTGATTGATCAAACCATTGATTGCCTGCTTAAAATAATTTGTTGATAAACAGCACCTACTCTTATGTTCTTTAATTTGCGACTTACAAAGTGCGCACTTGAGTGAGAGGAGCAAGTACATTTTCAGAGATGTTTACTATATTGTTTGAAGTCAGGTTTCTGAAAAAGGAAAGAGAATTCGATAAATGTTGTTAATCATAACATAGTTTCTTATTTCAAGCTAACGCTATGTTAAAAGAATTGTCATCGCTAGAAGCCAATTAAGTTGCGTTTTTGCCCCCCCAAAAATATTTTAAGATCAATATAGCGATGTACGTTTTAGTTCCTTCTTAGATTAGGTAAGTACTGTAAACACCATATTTTTGGCTGCAATAATTTCTTCGGGAAGCTTCTTCTTGTTGTAACTTACAGTTCATTTAAATTCGTTAGAGCAGAAAACACTGAGTCAGGCAAGGCTGAGATAGCGTTAGAAGAAACATCCCTAGCGAAATGATAACAATAGTCATTCAGTACATAAAAAAGTGTTATGGTGAGTGGCATTACCAAGATATCAAAGCATATTTCCTTCAATCGAATCACGAAGGCACGCTCTAAAATACTTTGGGCTCCTTTCCTTTCCTTTTAACATTATTTTTCAAGTTGAAGCTTCCAATTAACTGTAACTCTGGTATGTCTGTACATATTTCAATAATGCTGTAAAAAATATCCCAAGCTTACCCTAATGACCATAGAATATAACTATTACAAATAAAATACAGAGTAGAGTCAATATCAAACTTTGCGTGAGTGTTTTCTTCTCGTATGCATAAATTAAAACTGCTAATGTTAATTTTACCTAAAAACTCCAGCATCTTTTGGCAATAAGTATTCCTAAAGCTACTTCGTGGTGACATAAATAACTGTTCTTATTCTTTTTTTCTTTTTTTTTTTCCGCTTCTTCTTGGAATGACTTCAGAGCTAAGAACACAATTTCGCATTCGCCACTTTTTTAAAGCTACTCGTTCGTTGGTCATAGAAAAGTGAGACCAGCTGTACTCAGGTAACTCGCTTAATCTTAAAAATTACAATTTCCTCGATTGTGATTGGTTTAAAAAAACTCCTATTTTCCACTAATTCAGTTGCCAAGTTGTTATCGGACAGTTTGTTATTGGGCAGTTTGTTATCGGACAGTTCAATAAGCCAATCACATTCAAAGTTGTAGTTTAAATCAACCAATCACATTCAAAGTTGTAGTTACGTGCGCGCGTGCACACGCTTGCTTTTGTGTTTTTGGTGCCTAATTGCCGGTAGGAGGCACGGTGGCCTTAGAGTGGTTACATCTCCTTTGTAGGTATTTTAATGCAAATTTTCCCTTTCTTTCATAACTTGGCTATTCTTCTTTTCTCGGAAATTGTAATTTTCATGATTAATTGGTAATAAGACTTCGTGTCGTCCAATTGGGTCTGTAATCATACTCGTGATAAACAAATCGGACTCCCGCTGCGCGGTCGTCCGATTTTGTTATCACTCTTATGATAACCGACCGAAGAAGCACATTTTTCCACTTACAAAAAGACCATATTTGTCAACGTAGCAAATACCCTGTCAGGTAAGACTCTGATAGCGTTTGAAGCCAAACTCCTGGAAGTTTAATTAACTGTTTCATTAGTGATTAATCAAGCCTAGTTAGTGCAAATAAATGCACTTTTACCTATCTTCTTATATCACACAATGTAATTATTTGATATCTATGCAATTTTCAAATTCAGTTCTTTTGTTGGTTTGGGGGCGAAGTACATACATGCATACCTGCACCTTGGCACTGTGAAGAAGTAATGAATCCCCAGGAAATATATATAACATAAAATGTACTTTCAGATTAAAAGTTATACAGTGTATGAGAGTAACTGCGTTAGCGCATTGCCATCTTTGAACAACGGCATTCCATTTGTATAACAGCTTTAAAAGCTATAATCATTTTCGACAAATCAACACAAAATTAAAATTATTTTAAGTTTTCAGATCTGTTCACTTACAGTCTCCACAAAGCTGTTAATGTGGTAAAGACCCCATCGGGTAGAAATGTGATAGCGTTTGATGTCAACAATCTGTGAAATAAATTGAAATTTCATTCACGTTTTTTCTTTGGCATATTCCATCATTCAGAAGTCTACATGAAAGCAATCTAACGATTAGTGATCTCAAATGAAACCAAACCCACTTACAACGAAAATATATCCCACTCCCTGCAAAAAATGTCTTGTATATTTTTTTTCAATATAATGAACGGCGATATTTCTTTTAGTGAGTTGCTCCATTGCTTTTTGCGCATACAGCAACCAACATGTCTGGTTCTATCGAAATCAGCAAACTGAAAATAATATGAGGAACAGTACTCTTTAAAACTGGTAGAGACATTGCTCAAGTGGCTAGAAATTCCTTTAATTATTAGCTTTTCCATCCGCTCGAGGGAACATATTCTGTGGCGAAAATTTCTTTCACTTTCCCCAGCCCCTTCTCTTCTTCTTCTTCCAACAATATTTTGTGACCATTACGGTTCCTGATTATTTCTAACCACTAAGCGAATTCGTTAAACCAGATTCACCCTGAGGAGAAGTCCGATTGCTTTAAATCTATAGAGTAGAGCTGAAATTTCGTGAGCTTACAGTGTTTGTAACTTCGTCAAGTTGTAAAGCAAGTTGGCGGGTAGCCCTTGAATATTGTTTGATCTCAGTGACCTGTTGAAAAGTAAACTTTAAATGATTAAAAAAGGTTACTGAATAGACAAGTAGACATAGAGGTATGGAAATTGTCATAGATACTGACAGCCACCGTAGGCTTTCAAGGCCTGAAAAAATCCAAGGAGAGGGATTTGAAAAGTTGCCTGTATACTCCATCGACCTGCAAACAGACAAACAAAAAACATTCTTCATAACAAAAACAATTAGAAAGTGTATACCTTCTTTTGCACTCAATAAGTACCTGTAACGACTCACTTAAAATGTCACTCTGATGTTAATTAAGGTGTTTAATAGGGCTAACTCACGACCCTCTGGAGGGTCGTGGGTTCAAATCCCATCTGAGACTCGGATTTTTTCCGAGTATACGTTTCTCCCAGAATTTACACTTAATATAATGTTGTTGCTGTTTCTCCGTTAATTTTCAAGATGCATCAATAAACTTCAATATTTCTTTAACTATCGCTTTGACAACATGACTGAAGGAATTTCACAGTCTGTCGAAGTTTCAACTTCGCACTAATCTACCTGGAGGGAAAAAGGTGTTATTTATACTTATGGCCATTTCGACAATCGAGGAGTTAAACAAAAACAAAAGACAATCTCACATCTTGTCAGTCACCGTTGTAGCGCATTTCGTAGCGAGCACGGGACAGCTGACATTCAAGCAAGAAAGAGTATTTCCCCAAAACCCGTCCGACCAATAGGAACATCGGAATATACAATCTACGAGTAAATAAAAGAATAAATATAAATTAGAATTCTTGATGGTGACGAATTGTACGCTGTCCTTCAAATACTGATGAGCATGGTAAAAAAAGTGAATCTTCACAACAGGATCAAATACAAATAAAAATCACTTTATAGGTGGCCACTTCAAGTTGAGCCCGTGCAGCAGGTTCAAGTGTAACGTGTCCAGTGTTATTTTCATGGCTGAAAGTTGGTCTGAAACAATCTAATTTTCGCGTCTAGCACATTGAGCAAGAAGCAAACTAGTCTGAGTGTGCTTACCGATAAAAGTGACAACGAAATCACTGCTGTTAGTTCCATATCTGCTTGTTACTACACAAGTGTAGTTTCCCTCCTCATATAATGGGATGTTTGCAGTGGCGGTTGTATTTACGAGCACTGTAGAGTTTCTTTTCAGTGCTATGTATATGGGAGGACTCCCAGTAGCTGAACACCATACTTTGTAGCCTGGTAATGATCGTACAACAACAGATGGTAACATCACCCTAGGTGGTACTACAAAAAAAAAATACATCATTTAATATTAATGTTTTTCTCATACAAATCGTAAAACTTAATGGACTTTTAAGTCCATTAAGATAAACCTCATTGAATAAGGTTTATCTTAATGTCGCTTCCACTCGAGGACAGGATAGAGGGAGTTGACAATTAAGACAAGACGAATGGTCTAGCTCTTACCTTTTCTTGCCTTTTCTCCTTAGTCCTCACAGAGATTGTGTTGTAGCATAGGCTACAACCGAGAAACCCGTCCGTTTTAACAAATAATTAAATCTTTCAAAAATGACTTTCCGAAATGTAATTACTCGCTAACACACACCTCGTAAAAGTCTAGAAAACTCGAGCATAATGGCAAGATGTTAATGAAATCCACCGGAGTGAAGGGGTGCTTTAGATAGCTGTAATGGTCTAAACGTAGTTTAGTAACCAACGATTTTCAGAGTTTTTGATTATCTTTTGTTCGCTTCATGTGAGAACAGAATATGTCAAGTATTTGAAGGAGCTCATTTTTCTACTTACCCTGTGGAATAGCAGTGAAAAACAAAAGGAATCCTCTTCTTTGAAAACTTGCGTCTGAGTGGAACATCAGCACAGCATAGTTCCCAGTTACAAGAACAGCTTCTCCTGTTCTTTCACCGCAGTATTTACCAAGGTCGTCGTTATTCTCATTGGTAATTTTTAAATAATCAAAGCTGCAACGAAGTTAACGTAAGTTCATTAATGAACATATATAAGAGCCATGTTAATCCAGTAATAGGTTTTATTTTGCTGAAGACTGGTAACAGCTCAGTCCAGCTAAGTCATGGCGACGTCTTGTGTTCCAAGCATTAAAAAGCATAACGGTATAGCGGTTTTCTGAACACTGAAGAAGGGTTATACACCCGAAACGTCTGTTTCTTCACACTTTTATGACACTTTTTGATAATTTGTTATGATATTTACCAATAAGCTATTTACCTGCAAGTGTCACGCATCCTTAACAATTTTTCCATTCACCACTCATGTAAAATGCACAGCTGGTAAAACTTGTACTGACTTGAGCAGAGAAGTATTATTACTCGTAAGAAAAATAAGATTTTAGCTATTTTGTACTATAGCAACCCGAGATAAGCACCGTAGGAATGCATCGTTCTCCTGTACATATTACGAAATTCGGCGACTAACAATCAGTTGCAAACTAAATTGAAGTTTTACACTTTATACAAGTGAAGGTACTTGTATGAAGAAGTGTGCATTCTTCTTCAACATTATGCATTGCATTTATGTTTGTTGTATATTACAGCAATTTGGTGAACCGTAAATTGTATCAGCGCTGTTCAAATGTTGTAACTTACCCGCACACTTTATCATCTTCTATGTCAAAATCATCAAAGAAAATATTCATTGTTGTGCCTTGAGAAATAGGAACCAAATAAACACAGTCCATGTTGTTTGGATAGTTATTTGGGTATCCAGGACTTTTCAGTGTGTTGTTTATCTGCGAACCACAAGCTATAAACAAAAACATAATCAAACAGTTAATTTAATGGCGCTGCAGTCGATGTACAATTTGTTACCTGAAAAACACCTGTTTTGTCAAGCGGCATTGAACAAATCACCATCCCATGCACGGCGTGCTGCCTAACATGGGCGGCCTCGAAGCACAAGTAGAAAACTAAGTACGAACAGGTGGTGAAAGGAGGAAAAGGAGAAGCAAGGGAGAGGAAATCCTAATGATAATGTTGACAGACTTAAAACCTTTGGCCAGGAAAATAGGCTGGAAATTGGAGGAATGATCTTCAAACGCGATCTTGAAAACCGCACGAATTTGAGTTCACTCATCTCCAAAACCCTCTGCCATTGAAAGTTGTCGCCACAACTGTGGTACTTAGATCGAGGACCATGAGATGCAATCACGAGACAAACAACGTATCTCGGGAGAATACTCAGAATGTTCTGGCCAAGAACTATACTCAAGAACTAAATTTACGGCGGAACAAAAGCAGTATCACCATGAATTAAGATTGTAAGATGGAGGAGGTTTTGTATAGATCACATCAACAGAACTATCACGAATGCCATCCAAAGGGTTGCACTGGGATGGACTCAAGTAGGGAAGAGAAAGAGTGGACGTACGTCGACGGTCCAAAGTGACAAGGAGAAGGTCAGCAGTGGATGGAATTGGAGCTAGATTCAACAGTATTCATTTGACAGAGCGTTGGCATTGGTATTTTCTAGAAAAGTTGAGCTGAAGTGCTAGTACTACTTAATTCAAGTGGATTATGTAATAGTGACATCCCAATGTTAAAACTTTGCGTAAAAAGCGTTCAATCACTCGGCCAAAAACTGTATTCGGTTGGGCGAGGCAAAGTTTGGAACCAGTTCTAGGATCGATATTTTTCACAACCGCTATATTACGAACTTTTACGTACCTTCATTATTCTGCATGTATACTCAACGATAAAATTATAAGTCTAAATAAAGCTAACCACTGATACTGATTTACACTTCCATGGAAACGTAAGAGAAATCGTAAAGGCGTGAGAAAATATATATTTACCGTTGGGTGGTGGCTGAGTGGCCGTGTCATTTTCTATTAAATAGAGCTTAAAGTCAGTAATTAATTTCAAAATACCATAGAAGCATGCCGTTCCAAAAAATAATGAGGACTCTACGGTCGTCTGGGAGCTGGGAATAGGTTTTCAGTGGATATGAGATAACTTATATCCACAGGATTTTGAAAGAGAGATGTAAATAATTCACTTCTCTGTTACAGCTTCCAGTTAAAATGTGTAATATGTCACCACAAAAATAACTGCTTTGATTCAGCAATTGGCCATTTCGAGTTGTTTAAATCAAGTTACATTATATTTGACCTAAATACCAAATTTGCTCTAAGCTAACAATGGCTATCATTATTCACTTTCCATCACTAAAACACCTTTTGCTCTTTGTGGCTTAACATTAGTTCTTGTATATGTACAGTGAAGAAATCAAGCTCTGTAATTCTCAATAAACTTGCCGAGTAGAATAGCAGTGAAATACAACAGAAATCCTTTTTGTTGATCAAGCTCATCTGAGTGGAATATGATCACAACGTAGTCTCCAGTGACAAGAACACTCTGTCCAGTCTTCTGGCCACAGTACACACCATATGCGTGGTTTTGATCGTTCATAATCTTCATATAGTCATAACTAGAAGCAAAAGATAAATCCATTTAACAAAAAAAGCTCTTTCAGAGCATTGCAGCTTAACCCTGTCCGACTGGGGGAGCTTTTTAAAAAGACCCCACCAACTTTGCACAATGATCTTTAACTGAATACATTATGTTTTGAGGACTTTTCTTAAATTCTATCTGGAAACATTCTTGTATGACACTTCACTGGTAGTAAATCTATATTTTTCCATGGCAACTATATTTTGACAGGTGTGTATTCCAATTTTGTATTTTCCTATTTATGATAAAAAAAATTAACTTTCTCCCAGTAACTTTTATTCATTTAATTATCTTTGTTTTTCTTTAATGGGTTTTGATTACTTTTGAGCCAGCTTTGTGCTTGTCTAGCGCTTTATAACAATAATTAAATCCAATGGCCAATACAAGAAGATTGAAGAAAGGAAGGCCAAGTTCCAAGTTGACTGACCTGCTTCGGTTTTCGTCTGCAAGTACCCTAGCAGTCTGCGTCACTCCCGCATCGGCGGGATCATGGTCCCTCAGGATCGACGGATGCCTATTACAATTGCTACAAATTTGGCGTTATCGCAGTGCAATTGTCCTGTCAAAAGGATGAGGTTGTTTACACTTCATTTATTACTTCTCGTGTTAGATGTATTCTAGTCGGCAATTTACACAATAACGTTACTCACTCGCAGTCGTGTAGACCATCCTCTATCACAAAATCCTTAAAAGAAATATTCATAGCCATGTCATGTGGTATAGGAACCAAATAAATACAGTCCATGTTGCTTTGGTAATCCGTGACTGGATATCCGGGACTTCTCAAAGAGTTGTTTACCGCTGAACCACAAACTGTCAGAGTAAGATATGTATTTTTGTAAAAAAAAAAAAATTAAATAAACCCTTATCTCTGCCTGTACAACAACGAATATAGATAATATAAAGATTACAAAAACACATTCGTCGATCGTGGCTTAAATAAACAAAAATAAAGATAAATACGATTTGGAACCGAAATCAGGTTTGCAAAATGATTAAAGCAACAGGTAAAAACATAAATTACGTAAACATATGTAACAAGTCCTCCGAGGTGACCGCTTAGGCAACGTGGCCTCCACACTACAATGTACTCCGGAGAGATCTGAAAATGCAGCTTTATTTTTACGGTTAGGCCTGCCGCCCACACCAATTCTGTCGCGAAAACGGAGTTTTTCGAAAACTCTCTTCAAACCGGACGAATTTGAAAACGCCGGCTTTTCGTTTTCGTATTGATGGAAAACATTTTTTAAAAAAGATGACGTCGGGATAATCACATGATTTCCCTGACCGAGTTTTCCTCAAACACAAATCCAAAATGACTGATGATTGTTGAATTTTTAAATTCCTCCGGCGCAGTGTGGACGGGGCCTTATTAAAACAACCTTTGCAAAAATCAGGCTGCTGCAGGACATTTTCTAATGTGGTAAAAAGTTAGAAGATCTCAAACATCACCACTTTTCTTGGAGTGTATAATGAACAAGACATTGTTTGGTCTAATAAACTGCATCGTGTTTTTCCAGAAATTTCTCTCTTCATTGGAAAATGATCTTTCCGAAAAAGAAAACTAAATCTTGAATTGTTTTATGGACGGGTCCACTGCTCTGTAATTTAGTTCCCCAGTGAAAGCTTCGTTTCCGCACTAAATGCTAGACTTTTGCTTCGAATAGTTCTGTCACTGAAATCGCATTTGCTCAGCAATACGCTGCCACGTGTGTCACAATCGTTCCAGACACTTTAATCCAGACTCGGCTTAGTTCTACGAGTAAGTAAGAACTGTTTTACATTAATTCTTGTGGGAAATATTCCTTTGACTCACCTTGTGTGGCTAGTGCACTGCTTATTTCATTCCAAATAAACATCAATAGTGGGAAAAGAATTTTCATATTGATGAAATATTTTTTATCCATAATGACACAAATGGCCTAGCTTTACTGTAAAGTTGCCATTCCTGAAGACATGAAAATAATGTTCTAAAATATTAATAAAGTAAGTTTAAAATAGCATTATAAAACAATAAAAGAACTTTTCTGAATGGTTTCTAGCAACTTTGCGTTTGCCTTTCCGTTCGTTTGATCGTTTTATCATTTTTTCGTTTCTTACAGCAATCACTCCAGTCGCGGTCGTTTTATAGCGGAGCTCCTCCGCGCCGAGGGCGTGTGAGTGGAGCAACATTCCATAGAAAATTTGGTAACCCATCGATCTAAGAAATTTTGGTTGTAATGTTACTGTGCGTACTTAAGTCCGTCCGTCAATTGAATTGGTGTAAACAAATGTTTCAAATGTTTCTTGTTCAATTGAACTGGTTCACATGCACCCGAGAACCAGAGTCGTTTACTTCTACTTTTTGAGAGTGGAACTTTTTGCTCAAAACATGGTCCTGAGGCGGACGTCATCTAGTGCGGTTACCATGGCAACGATACATCTGCCGATCCAAATATGGTTGTTTTTGTTTATCCCCCAAGGTAACCTACCTCCACACAAAAATTGAAGGGGGTTAAAATTTTTCATTTCCAGCTTTGCTTCACTTTCCTGGAGAATTGCTCTTAAACTTCCAAATATTGCACGCAAAGGTTTATAGCTTTTATTTTAACAGCCTTTAGCCTATATTGTTATCTCGTTTTGCTCAACATAGTGAATTTTTGAGGAAAACGAATCAGAAATATTATCAAAATTAACGGACTTTGGTCAGTCAGCAATGAAACTTTGGAACACGCCGAGCAAGTTTCAAACATGATCGTAGGATTGTATTCATTCTGCTATTTTATACAAGTAGATTTAAGTTACGTTTCTTGTTGAAGGTTAAGTTCTTTTGAAACGTTCTCCCTGTGATTTTCCTTGCCTTTCGCCTTGTGACAGAGGGGCTAGGTTTTGGTTAGATTAAGGACAGATGTTCAATAACCGTGAATCCGTTTGCAAGGCGGTTCTTTTTATCCCAGTCTATACTAATAGTAAAACGTTGAATGTGAATCTTGAAACTGAAAATGTTCTTGTATTGTAGCTCTAAAGATTTTTCTGCTTTTCAATTCGACGGAATTTTGGGCGCCTTGAAACATTTGTTTACACCAATCGTTTGAAAACGTGTGCATGAATATGAAAATCACGCAAGATCGACAATTAATATAAAGTAAAACACAGTTATAGTCTTATTGCAAGTTATTCGATTGGAAAACTTTGAAAGCAAACATTCTTCATGAAAAATACATACCCTCTAACAGGAAACAACATCAATTCGTCAACTGTAAGACTTGTTTAGCCGAGTCAAATTTCTAGAACCAATCAAGTCAAAATGACAATTTTTTTCAAGACGTAACAAGGTGTCAGTTAATATAGTTTACATTCAACCAATCAAAGATCTGACTGAATGTATTTAAAATTGCAGCAAAACTTAGTCAAATTATCCATCTTGTCTTATTCTCTATTTTCCAATTCCACATAATTCACTCTGTTTCCCACCCCCCCCCCCCCCCCCCCCGCCAAAAAAAAACAGAGTAAAATATGGGGAATAGGAAAATAGGGAATAACATTCTAAAAGTTTAAGGGGATTATCACATGAACTGGCAACCAGACGAACTTTTTTGTTAGCGTCTTTGTGAGTAAATGTCAAATCAAGATCGATTAAGAAACAACTCTGGTGACCTCAAAACCACAGCTGATAGCAATCAGGAGATAATTGTTCCGTGAGTCCTTAGTTTCAAGTGGGGTAAAATCTGTTTTCTGCAAGGGAGCTATTACTGGGCTTCGGGGAGGGTCATGGCACTGTCAGATGGTAGGCAATAAACTCTGAATTGGGTAAAAAGAAACTGTAATAGGCAGTGGCTGGATTAAGAGCAACTTAGTTGTTTTGTTATGTAAGATTCAATGGCAAACTGTTAGTCTTTCTTCCAGGTCAATTGTATGATTTATAAAGCGGAGTTCAGATTACCTTAACATAGCTGTAAGTCCGTGAAAATGTCGCGAGAACTATGAGCATTTTGCGTAACGACGAGGACGAGTTTGCAGTCCTGTAATGATTTAAAATTTAATCTTTTCTTAGAATGAATACGAATTCAGCTGTGCTAATTTTTGTGTTATTTTTCCTTTGATGTAAAACTTTTTTTGCGGCTTTCATCTGGGTTTTGAACGATGCTTTTAGTGACCCAAGTCACTAGTTAGTCATTATCAGCAATACATGCCTTCAAGTTACAGTCACAAGGGAGCTGTAACCAGTCAATGATAACAAAGTAAAATGGCTTCAGTTTCTTAAAGCTGTGAGCACAATAATAAATTATTTGTAATATAAATCTACAGAACTTTTACTTGTAGAAAATGAGTTTAACAGAGTTTGTGCACGTATCATACATGCATACATGTGGAGCTTTTTTCGACGATTTGATTATGACCTTTCGCCGGATTCCACGCCACGATATTAAGAGAGAGGAGATATTAAGAGTTACCTGTTTTGCTTATAAGGAAAAAACACGAAAGCCAAAACAATAAAAAAAATAAAATAAAATAAAACAACTTAGTGTTCATAACAGTGATTAGAGTTATCCATTGGTACACTGTCACTCTGTGATATCTTATCTTGTGAAAGGGTATCAGCAGGGAATTATAGAGGAAAGTAGTTTCAGTTGTTTCAAGCAATGTTTATCGAAACTTCATATCATAACAGTTGTTAGTGCACAGCAATTACACGACACTCCCCAATGGACTCGACGAAACTGAAAAAAAGTCACGTCAATATCTTGAGCCATTCTTTCCTTTTGTAATGTCTACAAGATAGTTTTTTTTTTTCTACTTTTTACCACAATTTGTTTATGACAACATGATGCAGAGCTTAATATATAACCTTCAACACGAGCGTTACAATCGGCAAAAGTTCTAATCCTTGGTCGAGGTTGCCGCACACTGCCGATTTTTTGTCGTAGAACTGCAAATTTTTTGTCGGGGTCAAATCGGATTAAAATTTGTTGGGCCATCAGCTTGCCTCACAGTAGCCGATTTTTTGTCGCGACTAACCGCGTTGAGGCTTGGGGCCGAGTCATCCAAAATCAAGATGGCGCCTATTTCACTGACGTGACTCTCATGACATTTCCTAATTGGTTGAGTCTATACGTATCTAAAGTGCGTACCAATTCTGGTAAACAAACAATTGCTTATACAGCGACTATTCTCTAGGAAAATATCCCTACTCATCTTAAAGATCTCAATACCTTCGACTTCTGGAAACATCTTATGTACGAGTAAATAAAGTTATTGTTGTTGTTTGCGCGCGAGCTCCAACAAATTGTCTTGGTCCACTGGACACTAGTCGACAAGGCCCGACAAGACGTTTTGAGATCTATCACTGTCACATATCGCCCGGCAAGCCCCGATCTTGCCGCAGACTTGTCTGAATTCACCGACACACTAGCCGACAAGTGAAGATTTTTGTAGGACGACAAAAAATCGGCTAGTGTGCGGCGGCTTTAAGTGACCAGAGCACATGACTCAAATCTCCCGACTCCCAGACCCTGGTACAAAAAACAATGTAGCGTAAAAACGAACCCGGTTCAATTTCAGCCACCAACCTCCCCTACACCCCCCCCCCCCCCCTCCCTTGCTGCTGGAGCTCCTTAAAGCCATTCTCTCTCTGCAACTCTAAACTTCTTGACGGCCATCTCTGTGTTTCACATGTTTCTTTTTTTGTTGTTGTTGTTTTTTTGTTTTTGTTATCAGGGAAAATCGCTGGGACTGTTATTTTGACTTTTTTTCATTTCAATCACCGTGATAGTTACCTATACAACTCCACAAGCAGATAGCCATGATATGGTTTTCACATTTTATTTGAGCATTCAGCAATTACTACTATTCTGTCTTCGTGGCTTTACCAGCTACAATTATGGCTGACATTTTATTATTAAGTTAATCTTATATTTATTTTGAAGTTAATTTGTATGAGCGCATCTTCTACAAAACAGCTAAGCAATCAGATAATGTGGTAATTCTTTCTTACTGTTGGTTTTCGGATTAATCTAACTTTACTCAAAAGTCACAGAGTAAGTGACCAGACGCTTGTGATCCCAGGCATACAAGACTTTTTCCCTGGGGTTGTAGTCCACCATGGAGTTGACTCTATACTGGTTTGTGAACTGTATGTTGGGGTTCCACTGTTTTCCTGTCTTGGTGTCGTAAGCAAAGTTGATGGTAGTGGACTTGCTGTTATAGCCGTCAATACAGTAAATCACTCCACAGGCCACGAACGCATTGCCCATCGTATTCATCGGTTCTGTTCAAAATCAAACAAGCAGGATAAGTGTGCTCGACTTGAGTTCACTTCACTTTTTTGCCTTGAAGTTGGAACATGTATGATTTCACTCTATAAAAGGTCTTAATCGTCAATTAGGCTCATGCATTAAGATGCTTTTGTGCCTGAAATTGAGCCACGCTCACATATGCTGACTGATCGCTGAAAGGTTGGCTTCTAATGGCATGTCCTGTTATTAATAATAAATTGCGTCATAACATTTTCAAAATAGCTGTGGATCAACCAGGTGTTGGCAGACAGATCCACACACTCTCTCTTTCACATAGTATCAGTTTGTCAAGGTTAACACTGTGTGCTTACAGAAGTTCAGCATGATAAACGTCTGGCGCTTACCTGTGTTCAAGGCCCACTGGTGGGTTACAACGTTTTTATAAACATCAATCTTGGTTGCCCAGAGTCTCTTGCTGTTTGAAGTACTGCCCCATAATACCCACAATCCCTGCTCGTCGACAGCCAGGTCTACACCGCTGTATCCGCCCCACTGGTAGTTGTTCTTCCTTGGTGAGTAGCCGCTCAAGGTTAATATTTGAGTCTCGACGCGCTCTGTATGCAGATTGTACTTTACAATATAGTTTGTATTGGCTCTGTAACAACAAGACGAAATGGCTTAAGCTTTATTTAGTCTGGAAAAAAATTATTTCACAAGAGAAGATGAAGCATCAAAGTCTTGTTAAACTGATAGACGCGATGAAAAAGCCAAATATATCAATCGAAAGTACAGCTTTTCTTGTTAGCAGAATTCTTGTCCTCCGTTGTAAATCATGATATTTAGAAAGAAAGCCTCAACAACCTTAGTTTTCATGCGGGTCTTCTATCCTGGTTGAATCAGAATTTGGAGATGTTGGTTTTTGTGGAGGGAGGAAAACAGGAGAACCCGGAATAAAAACCTTCAAGCAAGGCAAAAACCAACAACAAACTCACCTACATATGGCACCGGGACGGAATCGAGCCCGGGCCACATTGGTGGTAGGCCTGCACTCTCACCACTGCGCCATCCTGGCTCCCAAAAATCTTCTCTGATCAGCCATAAAGTTTTATAGATGACAGTGTTGTTTTAAAACTTAATCTGATAGTTTATGTAAGTATTCACGTTACATTAAAAAATCTTACCTGTTAAAGTAGAGATATGGTCCGTATACCACTGCTCCAGTTCCGTCCCAGTAGTAAGGCAATTTGTACGTCTTACGAGGCAAACCTGCTTTAAACTTGGCCATGTTTTCAAACTCTTCAACCAGGTTTGAATAATAATTTTCCATTGTGAAGATGGTCTCAGTGCCCATGATTCCCAGCGGGTCTTTCATCCAAGCTCCGTAATGGAGCCAGCGAGCGTTGTGAGTGATAGGTTTACCAGTGGACTTGATGTCAGTGCAGCTGTCTACAACATCAGCAGGAAACGAAACATGCTAACTTAGAGAGCAACCCTTTGAAAACTGTTGCTATGACTACTTATCAAGTTCACAAGGTTCAGTAGATCTTGGGTAGTGACATTTGAAAATTAAGGGTTGATAATAAAATGCGTCATATAGAAAGGCGATTGATTGTCGTAGATTCAGGTTTACATCGAGAGAAAAATAAACCAATTTCGATCTCTTAAAATTCAGCCTAACACAATAGACCTCAGCACGAGGCTCTGGGGAATAAACGCCACAAACTCTGTAGTTATTACCCAGAGCCTCGTACTGAGGTCTATTGTACTAGGCTATGTTTCAAGAGTGCCTGCCTGTAAAAATCAGGCAAATTCTTAATTTCGCGGCAAGGGTCGAAAATTCGATTTCGCTCATATTCTTATGGTAGATAGGCTAGGGCATGACAAAAACTACTGGTTAAATTTTTTGGCAAAATATCCTTTTATTTCAAAGAAATATACAAATTACCAAATTCAGTTGAAATCGTCATTTGACGCACCATTTTATTAAACAAGTTTGCGAGCCTCGCATGCAAAACCACATCATTCTTTCGACTTTAAAACACTGAATTTGTTTTTGCAATGTTTAAATGTGTACTGGGTTGATTTTAGGGGATGTTGCGTTGTCTTTTTGGGTGCAAAATAATTAAATATCGAGGACATTTCATTCACTTAAAAGGACTTCGTGAATATAATTAATTTTCACCATGTGCGAAACCTTCAAATGGATTAAGCGTCTAGTGGTTGAATGGCAGAAGGATGGTCTACAGATTCTTGTAAAAATTTCTTTGGGCAAATGATTGTGAGCGATGCGAGAGCTTTTCAAAGTACGTCAAAAATGCAAATATTTGACCATCCGTCGTCAAATTTCAGTTTACGGGTTAGCATGCGCCACATGACTTGACCTATGTTAAGTTGAAATAGACACAGAGCTAATAATTTCGAAATTTTCTAACCTTATTTGCTATAAAAGGCAGGTCCGCAAAGCCGAATTGACGTGTTTCTCTCACTATTCGTCGCACATAAAGCAGAAGTTTGCTTTTGTTTACACAACGTCCGATGTACATCGCCTACTGTCAACCTATTATCGGTCGTATACCATGAATCTGTGACCATCTTTCGGCGCATATGAACATCATGACTGCATCTAAGTCAAAAACGGCTAAGTCGTTTGTAGATAGTTGCTGCTTTGCACTGTGCCAAAATATTACGTTTGATCGATTGCTGACCATTTCTGATAAGCGTGTTGGCGCAACAGAATCTTACAGCCGTTATTTGTTCGTCACGCAATGCTGTCACGGCATATGCTGCACATTTTGATCTCTTTTGCATAGAGCACTCTCAGGATAAATAAAACAATTTATTCATTGTTTATCTGTTCACATATATAATAATGTGTGTATATTTATATAATTGTATTCTATAGTGTACGTGACCTCAGTCCAAATCACGCTTGTTGTACTTTCTGATGTTTCAGACAACAGATGATAAAGCTAATGCCTGTCAGTACTCGCTACAATTTTAAAAAATCGCCATAAACAAATTATAGATCAATGAAGCAAGAACTACCTGAAATAAAAGTAGGAAATCATAGCGTGTCTAATTCGTGAGAAAAACAGACTAAATTTAATTTGTAGAATTCTACTAGTATACTAATGCAAATGCTGCAATCTGATTGGCTGAGCTACTTGTATACTATCAGCCATTTAGTTCACCACTAAATTTTCTCCAATTCTTATTGGTCTAAATTGATCACGGGACGCGAGTGTTCATCCGCGGAGAGACACTATACTAATACAAATGGTGCAATCTGATTGGCTGAGCTACTCGTATCCTATCAGCCATTAGAATGCAGTAGCTGTCGGTCGTCCACGAAATGCGACGTTTTTATCGTTTCTCCAAAGTTTTGGAAGAAAGTGTAGAAGGACATGAAGAAGAACATGAACTGATTCTCGACTTAAAAAACTTGGAGTTATTGAAAAACCGGTGGGCGCGCGTAAACAACTGGAAATTTACCAAGGACAATTCAATACCTGCGATTTTGTTAAGGAGTAAAGTTCAACAATGCGTCGAAAAATATTGGAAACCATTATTTGCGTTAATTTAAGTTAGAATTCTACTAAAACAATTAGATTATTCGCTCTCGATTTCTATGAGGCGATAGTTGATGAGGCCGAAGGCCTCATCAACTATCACCTCATAGAAATCTCGAGCTCATAATCTAATTGTTAAATGGTAATTACCTGAGTAAACAAACCCTGGCCATGCCATTTTATTTGGCGTATTTTGTTTGCTTAGTGGCTTATCATTGGTATCTTTGTAACAGAAAATAGAGGACTGTTGTTCTTTTAAAAGCTATATTGTTGGGGTTTGTGGCTATAAAACTTAAGATCGAGAGCGTAAAACTGAAATTGTTCCGTTGCTTTCGTGCAATAAAATATCAACAATCATAAGTTTACTAATAAATTAACCGAGTCGAGCTGATTTTATGCCGAGCGGCGAAGTTCACCAAAATCGGAAAGTTTGCGCACCATGTGACGACATGTCCTAACCATCGCACAAAACTTGGATTAGGGCGGAGCAGAAGGTTTAGCACCCCAGGGATCAGGGGACTCCTGTATAAAAGACGGAGGTGCTCGTCGGAAATTTTGAAAAGAGCCCCATGGGTACCAAGATGCTGTTTTCTGGGCGTGGCTTGGAAGTTTTTTCCTCCCCTTAGAGGTACTTATTCCCACGAAGACATGATTAATCATCGCAGTTGTGCACACAACTTAAGTGGTTGTGAAATTAAAGCCTGAAAAAAATTCAGGCCTCAATTTCACAACTGCTTAAGTTGTGTGCATAACTGCGATGATCAGTCATGTCTTGATCTCTTTCTCCGCTGTTCAAATATTTGATATTTCATATATTCATTTGCACTAACTCTTACATAACACATAATCTCAAGTCGTATTTTTTCGGCTCAATACCCTAAAAGGTACTGCAGAAGCTCCCGCTGTGGACCTTTTGACACTAAGTATCCTAGGAGATACCAAACCGCGTTTTTAACCCCTAAAAGTTGTGACAAGCAACCGCGTCATTTATATATGAGCGTTTCCCCCTTGGTGTCCAGCAGCAGGTGCAGGGTTCTGGAAGGAATTTCCAATTATTGCAAAGGCAAAGGACCGTGTCTAAAGGGTGAAAGAGGGTTGGGAAAGAAGGAGTCAGAGGTAATCTTACGCAAAATTGGTTCGTTCGCGTTCGTTCGTCCAAGTTGGGTCATGTACCATACGCGTCATTCAGCGCGCGCTTGCGCTCTCTCGATCCCTCTCCCACACATTTGTTTTTTGACAAATCTTTACAAAATTCCTCCCCAAGCCAGCTCTCAGTTGTTATCGCTGAATCTCACGTAAACGCTTCAGGCCTCAATTTGGACATTTTGTTTCCATGCGGAAATCGGACGACATCGGACATGTAAGAAAAACTACGAACCGGTGAGGGGATTGGAAAAAATTGTCGTGTCAAAAATTTAAAAAGCATGTGTGGGAGAGGGAGGGAAGCGCGAGTGCGCGTTGGATGACACGTTTAGGATTAAGTAACGGTACGATCTCGTTGCGAAAAGCGATTTGAGAAAATACATTGCAAAAGAAGCTAAAATTCTCCAACTGTCGTAAAATTATTCGAAAACAAGTTCGGCCAAGTTGAAAAAAAACATCTTACAAGTTCGTTTTGGCTGGTAGCTGTGAATTTAGAGATCGGGCGAATTTTTGGATTGCGTTCAAAATTTCTGCAGTGGCTCACTTGCCTCCCTTGTCAATACAGTCCAAAAGTATTGTCAGTAAAATACTGTAAATAAAACCCCTATTGACCAGTTACCTCTATTAAGCGGGCCGCGGCCACCATTTGGTCGTTCCGATAAGGGTTTCTCTATTGGCTTTACCCCTGTTAAGCGGCCACCCAAAATTTAAAAACTTTGTTTTGGAAAGGGCGATGACAGATAAGAGTCTGAAATTGAAGGTGACGAGTGAAAATTCAAACCCACGTCTATCATGATTGTCTTGAATTGACTCCATGTTCTCTGAGAAATTTACAACCCGATTCAAGGTACACCAAACTCTATTAAGCGGCCAACCCCTATTAAGCGGCCACCTCTAATTTCCCCGAAGGTAGCCCACTGTACTATATGTGAACCAAAAATAATTGTACCGAGGGAAGAGACCTAGGTACAAGTTTAGTGTTACAATATTACGCAGGGCATGTACGTACCAGTGGTCGAGTAAAAGATCAATCTCATTCCCAGAGTCTTCGTTCCCCTTGACCAGCGGTCGGAAAACAAGCTAAGAGCTCTGGGAGCAACGATTTCAGGCGTGCGCCATAGATGCAGACTGTGCAGTGAAACCGTATGGGCAGAAAATGGTTGCTCACAGAGCTCTCGTTTTCCGACCGCTGGTCAAGGGGAACGAAGACCCTGGGAACGAGATTGGTAAAAGATGGCAACAGGGGCTATTCATTCTTTTCATTTCTTAATTTAATCTCTTCCTACTCAACAAGATTGTGTACTCCCTGTGGTTCCAAGCCTTATGGAGCCTTACGTATTAGGATAGAAATTGTCCAACCCCTACCCCCTAAAATGGGATGACAGCATTGCGTGACGAACAAACAAGGAACCGCTGCAAGCAAGGATTCAAGCAGCAATGGATCAAACGATCATCAAACGTAATATTTTGGTGTAGTGCAAAGCAAGCAACTATCTGCAAATGACTTAGCTGTTTTTGACTTAGATGCAGTGGTGATCATATGTGTCGAATGAGGGTCACAGATTCATGGTATTCGACCGTTAAATAAGTTAACAGTTGGCGATGTACATCGGGCGTTGTGTAAATAAAAGCAAATTTCTGCTTTGTGTGCGACCAATGGTGAGAGAAACACGTCAAATCTTTGGACCTGCCTTTTACAGCAAATAAGGTTAGAACATTCCGAAATTATCAGCTCTGTGTTTATTTCAGCTTAATATAAGTCAAGTCGTGTGGCGCATGCTAAAATATATGTCTAACCCGTAAATTGAAATTTGACGACGGATGGTCAAATGTTTGTATTTTTTGCGCACTTTGGAAAGCTCTCGCGTCGCTCACAATCATTTGCCCAAAGAAATTTACAGGACTCTGTACACCATCCTTTTGCAATTCAACCACTAGAAGCTTAATCCATTTGAAGGTTTCGCACTTGGTGAAAATCAATTATTTTTACGAAGTTCTTTTAAGTGAATGAAATACATTTCTTCGAAATTTAATTATTTTGCACCCAAAAAGACAACGCAACATTCCCTAAAATCAACCCAGTACACATTTAAACATTGCAAAAAAATTTGAGTGTTTAAAGACGGAAGAATGATGTGGTTTTGTATGCGAGGCTCTCAAACTTGTTTAATAAAATGGTGCGTCAAATGACGATTTCAACTGAATTTGGTAATTTGCATATTTCTTTGAAATAAAAGGATATTTTGCCAAAAAATTTAACCAGTAGTTTTTGTCATGCCCTAGCCTATCTACCGTACGAGCGAAATTGAATTTTCGACCCTTGCCGAGTTATTTTCCATATTTATGGACAGGGACTCTTAATACATCGAAATTGGTCTATTTCATCCTCTCTCAGTGTATAAATAATTTATATAGATTTAACCAAGCCTGAAAGCGGAGCTTCTGGGCCTGGTTGTTCAAGGCCTGATTAATATAACCCAGGATAAGCCAGATTCTTGATTTGAGTTTTCCAACTTCACGGTGAGGTTTTCTGTTTATGTTGTTTTGAGTTTGAATCTGTTTTGAATTTGAATCATCTCAAGGTCCTCAAAATGCACAAAACAAAAGCAATGAAAAACACTTGTATAAAGGAAAACTTTATACTTCGGTTGACTTTTATAATCCTGGGTTAGCGTTAACCGGCTTCCGGACAACCCGGCCCTGTTTAGAACAAGTTAACCTAACATGAGCCCGCGATTCAATCAAAAATTGGGGCTTGGTCAACGGTGAACTTCAAAAACCATGTGACCTCGATAAGCTCTAAACTTGCCCGCGATATGGT
>NW_028301553.1:17367500-17432500 GCF_042242905.1 Orbicella faveolata
ACCTGTATTCATCAAGTTATCTGTGTACATTGATGATTAAAATTCTTAAGGACTAACGCAACTGTTTGAAGGTTGAAAAAGCAATAAATAAAGATTTTAAAAACGGTTGTGTCTATTTTCATCGTGGTGAAGTACAGAAAGTATTATCTTTGTCTCACGATGTGGTCACTCAGTTGACGACAGTGGACATCATGGATCGCCGAGGGGAACACTCAGTGAAACAGCGCGAGTCGAAATGCACCAATCACAGCTGTTGAAAACCAACCAATCACAGTGAAGCATCCTTCTTTATGGTGACGTTTCACCAGTCGACCTCACTGCCTGATGAAGACTAGCAGTTTGCAGTCGAAACGTCGCGATCTACTTCACAAGTGACCACATCGTCCGACAAACTTTATTACTAATAACAACGCCGTATAATAATAATAATAATAATAATAATAATAATAGTAATAATAATAATTTAATAAATTCTAGAGCGATATTTACATTCACTGATCAACAGCGCTTTACAACTTAAAATGCTACAATAAAATTCAAATTTGTAAATTAATTACATGTATATTGATAAAATAGAATATTTATAATAATGATAATAAACTTAATTAGTAATACTAATAAGAGTGAATATCAAGCAGGATACGCTTTAAAAGCTAAACGAAATAAATAAGATTGCAGCTTACATTTCAAAATAACTAATGACTGAATATCACGAAATTCAACTGGCAAACTATTCCATAGATATGGAGCAGCAGCAGAGAAAGATCTATCACCTAAAGTGACAAGCATTTTCCTTTTAGGAGGGTCTAACAACAAACTTTGATATGATCTAAGATTATATATAGATCTAGGCATAATGTTAATTAATTCTATGATATACTTGGGCGCCAAGCCATGAATAGCTTTAAATGTTAAAGGTAAGATCTTAAAATGAACACGATGTTGTACTGGTAACCAATGAAGCTCATAACGCGCGAGAGTAATACGCGATTACTTTCTTAAGTTCAATACAAGTCTAGCCGCAGCATTCTACACACGTTACAATTTAACTATTTGCGACTTAGGAAGATATATTGAAGAGATGCTATTATTTCTTTGTTCTATCAAAGAAAAATAATTTTCGCAAGACTTACATTTCTCTCTGCTAACTCCAGAGCCAAATGTTTCACTGAAAGCTTGGACGACTGTTGGCCAGACAATGCTCGCTTGATCCGAGGCTTCACTTGCCTACTGCTCAGCACATCCACCTCAAGACACCTCAAGACTTACATTTCTCTCTGCTAACTCCAGAGCCAAATGTTTCACTGAAAGCTTGGACGACTGTTGGCCAGACAATGCTCGCTTGATCCGAGGCTTCACTTGCCTACTGCTCAGCACATCCACCTCAAAAGACAAGATATTTGAGCAGAACAGAAAATATATAAAAGTCGTTGTTTGAAATGTGGGAATTACGGTTCAGTTACCGTGGTTACTTTGTGATTCTCTGGTTCTGCGAGTAATGTAACAGGAAGCCGAATTTTCTAGGTTATGAATAAAAAAGATATGAACCTTTCTGAATAGCGAGAAATACTAACTACTTAATAACCGAGAGTGAGGTCGTTACGGGAAAATCTCAAACTGAGGTCTTGCCGTATTGACCGAGCGATAGCGAGGTCAATACGATAGGCCGAGGTTTGAGATTTTTCCGTAACGACCGAACGGTCGAGGTTATTAAGTTGTTTATTATATGGCTCACGAATTGAAGAAGAAAAACATATTCGAGCGGAAGTCGTCAATTTACATCCGGCGATGCGCGCGTTTACGGATTCATTCATCGTCTGAAACCCAGGGCAAAACTACACAGTCAGTGAACTTTATCACTGTATTTCTTTACTGGAAAAATGATTGTCACAACCCTCAAAATTAAAAGGCATTTTAGTATCGTGTTGCCACAACTTGATGAGGGAGTTTTTCCAATTTTTGTGGCGAAACGTCAACGTATGTAGAAAAGACAGAAAGTGCTTCAAAATAGTCCAAACCAACGGTCTTTCGGTGAAAGAAAATACTAATGCTTCAGAATGCACTGGTCAGAATAACTCGATCTTCGCATTCGCTTTCGACAACATATCTTGACCTTCTTCATTCTGGGACTTATGAATGAACTTTTCAAGCCTTGTGAGCGTCTAAAACTTCCTGCAAGTATCAGAAACACTGCTACCGACAGAAACCGCCCGATTGGTTACATCTGATGATCCTGGAAGCTGATTTACACTTGCTTGTGTTAAAGCGAGGGAATCTATTTGATGAGAACTGAAACGGAGTTCAATATTTCGGTAATTGTTGTGACTAAGATGATAACTTATAAGTTTCTTCGTGGTGTTGTGCTCCGGGATACGTGACACATCTGCCGATGGTATTTTTCACTTAACGATTTTAGCTTTACTCAACACTCGGCAAACCTTGATTGTTTTTCACTAGTGCCCGCTAAGGTTACCGGTAAGTCAAAAACAGCTTCTATATAAATTTTATTAAGGAAAAATCCCTAAACTTTTAGCTACTCGGAATTAAATTTACTTCTCTTACTGTTTTTAATCGGCTTTCATCGTTTCAATGCGCTTGAATTTTCCGAGCCGGGCTCTTCCCAATTTGCATAATCCGTAATCGGCCCGTGGGCATTACGGCTGCATAATGACCGCTCAGATCTCGCTCTTAGCCAATCAGAGCGCGTTATATCGGCCACAAGCCAAAGCCATATAGTAATGAATAGTAAAATGTCAGTTTATTCTATGTAAAGTTCAAAGGCACTTAGATAACAAACAATTAGGATTTAAACAACTGTAAAATTCGATTAAATGTTATTATGTATTGAAAGAATTGAAGAAAAAGGAAATTGACTTAAGGATTCTATAGACAGCGTTGGAAAAGAAACTGTGAAGTATATTATTAAAAACGGGATTCTGATTTTTTAACTTCCCACTAGCCACGCGATCCACACGCCACGTCATAAAGTTAAAATGAACAATGCTATAACGTTACAAGGATTTGGCAATCTTGGACGTCCGGTGAAACCCAGTCAATTTGGGGAAAGAAATTGTACCTTAGAACATTGAAATTTCTGCCCCAAGAGCAATAGAATTCCCCTGTTTTGATCTCTTCGCAATCAGTTTTAAGAATGCCGCTTAAGGGTCAAGTGATATACAGATTGACAACATTTGGAATTGCTAACGTTACAGACCCTCTTATAAAAATATAGAAGGCTAAAATCAACGTCTTGAAATTACTGACATAAAAAAAAAGGTGAAACTGAAATTTATGAAACTGATTGCAAGACGAGATTGCAAACTGATTTTCGGATCTAAGGCTGTTTTGGGAAATGGACTAAAAAGCCTTAATAAATTCGTGTCTATGAACTTTGATGAAAATGAACTGACATTATGGAAAAATTTTATTATTCCTTGCTATTTAGAAAGGTTCTTTTCTTTTTCATTCATAACCTAGAAGTTGCATTGAATTGTCTTTGAAGTGCGGGAACTAGGGACAGCGGGGCTTGATGGGAAATACACTGAAAAGCCTTAATAAATTCGTGAAGTTTCAAGTTCCCCTGGAATGACCGAAGAGATAAAAATCTTATGGCGCAGCATTAAAATAAGATACAAAGTTTTTAAAGCACTTGGGAGAAAACCGTCGTTGGGTGCTCCTGTTTTAGACTTACAGTTAAGAATAAGCGAAACAAAAAGTTGGCTTGATTCGATTACGGATAGATCTACTAATAAACGGCTGTAAATTGGCCATGTAAAAACCTACCGACAGTAACACAAGCTGGAGATATAACAGCGCCAGGTATCGAAACATCTTAAAGGCAAACGGACTTGTAGGATGATCTGCAAAAAAAAAAAAAAAGATAAAATAAACTCAATCAAAATTTGGCTCTTAACCTAGGGACTCATCTTCATTTTATTTTACGTAATTTAGTCACTTACCGGGAAGGTTTTGTTGCAGTTCTTCTCTCGAACACGAAAGGCTCTGGAAAGATAATCAGCTCCGTCACTAACAAGAGCACTTAATGTGGACTTGCTCCGAAGCGTTCGTTTTTATTGGCATAAGATGGGCCACGTGGAGATGGCGCAACGCATATATTTTCCAAGTAAGCCGCTTAATTAAACAAAGCACGTTGGCAATTCGTGACTGTGGCGACGCAACGAAGACTAGCTCCAAATTTTTACTGACATCGATTTTGTTTCTGCGATCTATGATTTATGAGCAAGAGGTTTGTTCTCTTTCTTAGCGACTAAATTATGGGCATTAGCGCTGAGTGCGTCTTTGTTGCAATGAAAGGGCTCCCTTTCGTGCGCGGAGAAAAATAGCGAACAAATAAAACAAACGAAGCAAATAATCTAATGAGGGTTGAGTGGATTTAACACTGCTGTGCTAATTGTGGTCACTTAGAATGAACAAGCAAATATTATCAAATAAATATAAGCCGAGTAAACTGGTTAAAATCCCACTAGTGGGAGCAAAACCAGATGGCACAGCTCATTAGGACTTCCTTATTTACTTTACGTCTCAACAGCTCTCGAGAAAGCCATTCCATATTAAGGACTGTTAAACTTCAATCGAAAAATATAGTACTAAGAATCAATAGGAGATCACGAACTAGCAGATTTATCCAAGCTGTTTTTGTAAGGATTTTTGAATCTACTTTGTAAAGAGTCACGTATTTGTTATCGCATGCAAACGATTGCACATCTTTGATCTTCTAGATAATAATAAATAATACGGGAGGATCCTCTAAAAAATAAAGGTATAAAATACATCGAAATGGCACACTTCTTAGAAATATTATTGTCTCCTAACTAAGAAAAGTCTAGTACAATGATCAGTTCTCGAGACTTTGCGTGATTCGTGAGATTGTGCGGTTTTCTTTTCGAATAGTTAATAGAAAACATGAAAATGCAAATTACCATCTGGTTTGCTCCCTACGTGCAGGTATTAAGATACTTAACAATTTGATGTTCAATTTGCAGTATTTGCCTAAAATGTCCTGAATTAACACAGTTTCAACGCTAAATTCACTAACAGTTTAAACATTTATAAGTAGTTTATTTTATTTGTTTGTTTTTGGTGGTAGGGGCACGAAAGGAACCCCTTTCAGTGCAATTGAGATGACGCACGTGTTTTCGCTGGACTGGCATTGGTTTCCTGCAGGTGTCGTACGAGTTATTCGTTTCCCAGCAATCAGTTTTAAATCACGCCTTGGAACATGAAATTCCCTTTACCTAGTGCTGGTTACTTCATTGCCATTAATAAAATTTGCTTAGTTATATTTTTTGTGTGTGTGAATCGTTAAGCCTGTGGCTGAATTCATTAACATCAGGGAGTGTCAGATTTTTAGTTGCATCGCTCCCCTACGCAGTTTCAACAGAGACAGCCTCTCAGTGAACACAGGACGCGCATTCACAGTTTCAGACGCTATTTCATTTGCTTGGGGTCAAACACCATAAAAAAAACTACAGTAAATACATGGCAAAAATTAAAAGTTCGATGCTCAATAATTTGAGAGCGATTGACATGATTCTGAAGATTTTATGAGTTACAAGAAAAATATACTTAGAAGAAAATTTTCTTGATGAAACTGAAGAATATGGATTTGCTGTGAGGCGAGGAGTTGCTCTTTTGATTTTTCATACATATTCGGTTCTACAGTGAAATGCAACTTTGCCAGAAGGGCAATTTGCCTCAAATTTGATCAGTAAATTATTCTACCTAGTAGTTTTAGTTTTTCGATATTTCAGAAATTCTGTGAGTTGTCAGACATTTACTGAGATTTTTGCCCTGTGGAACCGTCGGGTGCGCTTTCTTGCGTGTAATTGAACCAATATGATATCTTATCCTTTATTCAGTAACCTCACACTTTGATAATCATGTCTCGCTGTAAAAAGGTACCGTAACGGTACAGGTAGTCTAGTCGTAGTCTTTGATTCGCCTTGAAAATATGGTATAGATTGAACTCGCCAAGGCGCAAATTGACAAGAATGTATCGAAATCTACCTATGATCCGGATGGGGACGCTGGAGTATCTGTTTGGCGATTTCTTAACTATCCGTTCACAATTTAAGAGCTAGTGTCCATAAATATAGACCAAACACCAGCACAAGTCAAAAAAATCGATTTCGCTCATTTTTTGCCCATAGATTGGCCCTAGTTAGAAAACAAACAGACCATAGTTAGTTTCTGCTAATACAGGTTTTTTTGGAAGAAATTTGCAAGAAATAATTTCGCCCAGATTGAACTCAAAACCTACTTCCGGTTATGCTAAATTTCCTGAATATTTGATCGCATCGCACACCACACAACAGCTACTTGAGAATATTTCAATGCTTTCTACATTCAACTCAGGTCTTCATGATACGACTGAATGAAAAATAAAACAAATCGGAGTTAATTTTGAGCCCGAAACTAGCAAAACAAAATTTGATAGTGTCTCAAGCGAATTATAGCACTAAAATATCGCCATATTTTTCTATGGGCTATAACTTTAAATGCAATAAAAACACTTTCTATGGGTCAAATGTACACCCACCTGTTTGAAAATCAAAAAACATCTCTGGGCAAATGGTTTTAAGAAGGCCCCCTTGGCCTGTGTTTCTCATAAATTTTTGCCCTAACTTCACCGTTGGAATGTAAACAATAATTGCGTTATATGGCCAGTCACCCTGAATTCATAGTTGTTTCCAACAAACCGCAGAAAGCTATTTGAGAACATTAGGGTGAAACAAGAAAAATGTAATGACACTCTTTTAATTTTAATATTTTTAAAGGCACGGCTTTAGAAATCTCGGTAACGTTAATTAAAAACAATTTACTTGGAGTTTGGTTTTACTACTCTGTCGTTTTAAAAGTTGTTGTTTTAAAAGCTGTCATTCTGTATTTGATCATTTTCATTACAAGAACAAGTTCTAGAAAGGAAATCATTTTAAGTTCATTGGTTAAGCGTAATAACAAGTTTTAAAATATTGTTGGTTTGTAACCTTACGTGACCTGATGGCGTGCTGCAATACCGTAATTAAATTAATTAGTGCTATTTCGACGGATTCCTTGCGCTTTATTTGTACTCTCAGCTTGTCGACATTTAGTGTCTTTTCTTCTTCTATAAAGAATGAAGAAGTAAATTCAAAATGTAGCTACCTAAAACTAAACAAATCTTAAGTTTAAATTAATGATAAAAGACATCCAGGGTGTAAGTATCCTGGTAAGTATTCAATGATTTAAATTGAACAATTATCGTGCTGGTCGGTTTGCTTCTCCAAGTTATGCAGATAACTGGACATAAGTTTAATACTTTTCCACGAATTTTCATTTTCAAACAACTGAAATGCTCTCTAATAATATGTTTAATCAAAGAAATTAACAGGTGTTTTTCGTCAGTCTTAAATCCATCTTTTTGGCAACCAGTTAATTTTGGCTAGTTGATTAATTAAATTATATATTTTTAAAGCAGTTTTTTATTGAAACAGTCGCTCTTCCGTGACTGATTTCCGAGAACATTTAAGGTTGCGTTTGGGGTTATATTGATCACGACCAGTGATCCAAATCACTCGGATCATGGTGCGTCAAATGAGGAGCTGATAAATCTGTGACCAGAGTGGATTCAACAGTTTCGTTGACGGACCATGATTTGAATGATATTGGATCACTAATCTTGATCCAGATAACCCCTAAGGAAAAGTCACTAGTTGATAGAAAGTGCTCTGGTAATCGCAAAGACCGAAGGCAGTCAACAGAGATAGCAAGTACTTGACACACAAATTCCAGATGAGAAGAGTGAAGTGGAACTAATTCTTGCATGTGTTGCGATGTTAATTTATCACTCCACAAAATCTCCATACAATGCCTAGTTGTCGATCACATCATTCATCCCTTGGTCTTGGCTGGAAAGGGTGAACCGAAAGATGTAGGGTCCTTCAAGACATATCAAGGCACAAAAATGTCAGAAGGAAAATGTTCAAAAACCAAACGGGTCATAAACAAACCTTTCTTCCAATTCATTGTGAAAAGAATGGGTTCACGTCGGACTCAGAGAGTGTCTCACTTGTGTTAATACTTTTTACCGGTATGCAAACATTTTGACTAGCTTCTGATTGTTCCAGGCACGTGGATTAAATATACCAGCCTTGTTACATTCGTGCAGGTATGTTTAATAAACTTTGCTTCCAGCTACTGCAAAATGTAATGTGAACCCATAAAATAAGGCAAGTGATTAGAATTAGTACAGGCACAAATGGAGTTGGCCCATCAAATCTCTTATCCGAGCATGACATAGTCCATGTGTAGCCGTACCCATCTCCCTTAATCCTTGGGGGTGGATACGGCTACACGCAGGCTAAGCACGGTGACCTATCCTTTTATTGCATTTTTCGAACATTCAAAAATGTTTCAAAAAAATCATTCGACAACTTTTATTCCTAATGAATCACCTTACGAGGCCAAAATGTTGTGATGTTTTTCAACAAAAGGGGCCGGTGGTGTTCCACTCAGAGACTGGTACTTTAATTTAGATTGACCACTATAATGTATATTTGTCTACCACTATTATGACCTACAAAATTTACAAGACAGGTAAAAATAAAGGATAATACTAACAACATTGAACAAACTTACGCAGAAAAGTAGATTTTTGAACAAACGCGTCCCACTATGATTGAACTGCAAATGCAATCTCTTTTTCGGTTAAATTCTAGAAATCCGGCCTTTTGCTGTTATTTTCTAGTCGAGGTTGAACATATTGTGAATATTGTGAATGTACAAATTTTCTAAAAAGCGTAGAAGTCGTAGAAGAGCTCAGATGGCGTCACCCAGTTAGTAGTTTTTATAATTTATCGTATTTCCACTTGAGTTAATTTGTCAATGATCTAACTGCCATAAACAATAGAGAATTGGTTAAATTTATCTTAAAACGGCCATTGGCAATCAGTGAAAGAATTAAGTGACACATCTTCTGGAAATGAACAAGCTATGTGAAACATATATGGTCATTACCTCAAGCAGCCTGAAGTCACGTTTTTTATCAGGGATGTTGCGGGTGTTGCGAGGCAAATGAAAAAAATATATATATTTATACGAACTTATACAAGAAGAAAACATTTTTGATAATTTTTCCCACATGTCACATTTCTGAAGATTTCTTTGAGCAGGTTGTCAGAAACGAATGACAATACCCACGTCACGCAATTGTTCACATTCCAACGGCGGATTTTAGCAAAATTGGTGAAAAACACAGGCCAAGCCGGGCTTCTTAAAACCATTTGCCCAGAGATATTTTTTAATTTTCAAACAGGTGGGTGTATAGTTAACCCTTAGAAAGTGTTTTTAAGGCATTTTAAGTTATAGCCCATAGCAAAACAAGTCGATGTTTTAATCCAATAATTTGCTTTCAACACATTGTAAAATTTTGCGTGTCTGTTTGATCTCGTTTCGGGCTCAAAACTAACTTCAATTTATTGTATTTTTTGCTCATTCATACCATGAGGACCTGAGCTGAATACAAAATCCATTGAAAGATTCTCAAGTAGCTGTTGTACGGAGCGCGAAGCAATCAAACATTCAGAAAATTCAGCAAAACTGGAAGTAGATTTTGAGCCTAATTGGGGCGAAATCGTTTTTGGCATATTTCTACCAAAGAAAGCTAACTATGGTCCGTTTCAATTCTCATTAGGACCTATCTATTGGCAAAATACAAGCGAAACCAATTTTTAGACTTGTGCCACTGATAGGCCATTTTGGTCGATTTTTACAGGCATTCACTCTTAAGCCCATTCAGTCACTGAGCAGTGAGAGCTATGAGCCGAAAACAAGACGAGTTATTTCAGGGCTCAGCTGACAAATTATCTTAAAATTTCGCCATCGTTAAGAAAGCTTTATCGGGTGAAATATCCCGCGGTCGTATTTCCAAAATTATCCCTTGATCATAAGTTAAGCAAAATATTTTCCAGATACAAAACGGTCTCTGTTTTATCCTGTCTTTTGTATACAAACTATACATCAAACGAATACAAAACGTCATTTACTTCACTAGGTGAGCCTGTTGTTTTTCTTGATCAGCGAAAACGGTCAACCAAAAAGAATGGAGCTTAAAAGTCGGAAGAAAATCGTCTTTCTATCAATGCAAATTGTGGTAAACTGTTTTGGATTTTCAAACTTCTCATATGTATTTCTAACTATGACGATCAATAACATTGAGACATTTCAGCTCAAAATCGGGCCCTGGTAGTTGAAAGGAATTACGATGGGAGGTTTAACAAATAATCGACCAACCCTAATTTGCATAATCTGATCCACCACTACCACCTGTACACGAGTTAAAAATAGGTGCTCGATGAGCTCATGAGTCCATGGCCGTAGGTAAGTGGATTAGGAATCTCTGCAGGACCTGGGTTTAATTCAATGTCTCCAGATGACAAAAGCTTCTTTTCTGACAAGAGGTAATTCTTATTATCAAACTGAACTCTGACAAACATTCTGGATAACATTTTTAATTCCTACCAGAAGAACAACAATTTTCTTGTTCAAATTTTGTTTAAAAAAACAATCGAGTAAAAAAAGACTCTTCGTCATGAGCAAGCTTGACAATTCATAGTTCATCCCTTGAAATATCTCGAAAGGGCTGAATAATCCCTCGAAAAGGTTGAATAATCCCTCGAAAGGGATTCGAGTTTCCTTGAGAGGAATGAATTACCGCGAACAGTGAATTTGTGATTTCTGTGCCATTTGAGTCGTCCAGTGATGTAACCGGCCTGATTGCAGATTCTGTTCTACATTGCGAAATATTGTTTGAAATCTGAGTACATGGCATTATTGTCCTCTACATCACAAGCAACATTAGGGACCTTTATACGATGCAAGGACGGGAAGGCCAAGACCGGAACGGCAGTGAAAGCGGGAAACTTTCGCGTGCCGTGTCGTCAAAGACAAAATGCTTTAAGTTGTGTAATTCTCGTATAGGATGGTGACGTCAATAACTTTAGCTTCATAAAAGCTTTTCCGTAAAACCAATGACATCCCTTTGAGATAGTAGAGAAATATTATCCAGTTAAGCTTAAACAATGGTGAACAGACGACAGGGAACTTACTCTTGTTCATATATATAAAGCAAACCTTCCTGATCTGTCGGTATTTAATATTGAAAGAATCCAGAATTTCCGTATGAAGAATTTATGTGAGCGATCTTTGCATCGACCTGGTTCAGATAGCGTTTTGTCCGCAGAGCGTTTTAGAATCGATCCTACCTGTAGCTGAAACAAATATTTATTATAAAACAAACATTACGTTGAGTTCCGGGTTGTATGAAAGCATGAAACAAACATCAATTTGCTAATGTGCATTATATTTCACAGACTCCGTTCGAAATATATGAGACAACAAATGGTAGGAATTTCCCGGTTAGTGCTTCAAACCACTTTTTAACGCCAACAGAAGGGCGAACCCCCCTAAAGAAACAATAAAAGGGGATTGGATATACCCACAAGGCCCTGGGACCTAGATCTCGTGGTCCCATGATGCTTCGGTGGCTTTTTTCCTTGTGCTTCAAATCATTCGGTAAGTATTTTGCTTTTGCCCTGCTTTTTTTACAAATTCTAACCGCTTTTTAGGCTCTACCTCTGTGTTTTTACACAAAGGTTTCTTTTAGGTGATGTTTGTCGCTTTTCAGGATATTTAAAATCGCTGAACATGTCCCATAGAAGACACAAGTCGCGTAAAAGGTCTCGCTCTTGGTCGCCATCTTCCCGCCAAAACTCTGTTTCCTCGCCTGACCTACATCAAGAAGGGTCCCCGCCGAAACGGCGCAAGGACGAAAACGATTCCCTGCAGAAGATTCTTCAGTCGACTGAACGTCTTTCCAACCGAATAGACTCGTTTGAGTCCCGAGCAAATCAGCCAGAAACTATTGCAGATACTGATGATGATGCTTTGTCGATTATGGCTTATGAAACCACAGGCGGCCCAAGCGCGAGATGAGAGGAAATAATTAATGTAAAGTAAATGAAACGTACGCGAACGTGATTCTTGCCTACGAGCGGTGTTGTGTTACAAAGATGCGATTTACAAGGGTTTGGATGGGAACTTTACGAGTTTGCTTTAAATACCTAAAATTTAATGTCTTACGAATAAAACGGACTTACCTTGCTTTCCTGTCGTATTCTTTGTTGTTTCACGGTGTTTGAGGCCGCTTTAACGCGTTTTCAGCGAGTTAGCGTTGGTGGTGGTGTCCCACTAGAAAAAAACACAAGGCTGGCTGGCTCAGAATCGAACCATCGTACTGCGAAGGCCAAAATATTCCGAGGAATGGACCTAGCCGCCTCAAATCACGATCGGCCGAAGCGTGAATAACTCGCTTCCCAGTCCGTCGTTCTCTGGTTCACAAATCTCATCGCAACGGCCTGAAAATCGCTCGTTTACCAGCTCAAATCTGCCTCTCTCGTTGCTGCATCATGCGTAAACTAACGGTGAGGATACCAGACTTGAAAATCGAAGCTTAGCGACCGCGTCCGCTCGACAAAAACAGAAAAAATAGAAAACTTCGTCTATTCCCTAATTTGCGTCACTTCGGAGAGCGTGGGAAAACGAATCTACAATGTCATACGCACGGTCAGCATTTAGAGATCGTAGTCATTGATAATGCTCCGTAAATGCTGTGCTTCTGCTAGTGAATTCGCATTTTTTTTTTCTCCGTTTTGACAAGCCACTCCCTATTACGAACATTAACAGGTTTGACTAACCGAAAGTCTACCGACAAATCAATCGTGATTAATCTTCACATATTTTGTTCCTCTCAATCGTACAGTCGGTCATTCGGGCATTGATCGGGAAGCGATCTTCGCACACCCGAAGTTTGATTAAGTATGAATATTCTTTTGTTACACGATTTTGGTTAACGGACACGCTCGATGACATGGAATCTACGGTCCTCCGGCCGTAGATTCAAAAAGCGTGACCGACTCCAGAGCTTTTCCACTAAAATCCTAATGATGTGTTTCAACTTTGCACTGTCGCGCCCAGTACTATTAAAAAAAATAAAGGACACTGGACAAAAACGGAAGTCAGACAACAAAAAAGCTCTTGCTTTTATTGTATGTTTAATTAGCTAAACTACCCGGCTCATTTGCATTTAATAATAGAGAATATCCTTACTGTGAACCTGGGACAATAATACCGTATATACAATCTCCATTTTAACAGGATAAAATGTCCTATCTACGATGGCTCGATCTAAAATACTACATCTGTACATTACAAAGAAGACTAAAATCATTTGGTTAACCCGTGCAAAGCAACAATAACCTACGTAACAGGCTCCTTTAAATCTTGGAGAGTTTTGGGAAAACGCCTGCTAAGCTGTTTATATAAACAGTAAAACACTAGAATTAATTGCGACAACTTTAGCGAGATTATCGAATAGCAGTTAGGGATTCGCCTGGAAATAATAACAAGAGACCACACAGCAGTGTAGCTTAATTTGAACTTAAAATCTAGCAGCAGCAGCAGCAGCAGCAGCAGCTAGGCAATTCTAATACCAGGAATTCAGACTAAGGCTCTAGAAATGTCTTCATTTGATCGTTGACAATTTGCTCATAATCAAACCCAGTGCACATGTCAAATTCTGGGCATATTCAGCACGTTAGACAAATTACTGTTACTTTATGTACCACGGAACAAAGACGGTTCTTAGTAAAACAAATACAACACTTGCCTAGGCTGTAAGAACTCGAGCCAATTGAAGCACACATGAAGCGGCCCTAACAGTTCTTTGTCGATCCAAGATAAACGAATTTAAAATTCTGTACACAACAACAAATGCGTTGCGTTTTGCTACCGTTTGCCAACATGGTTTCTCTGTACTGATGTCAACATGCTATAATTCTCCAATCTACTGGTAACGTATTTCTTACAGAACTAGTAAAGAACTTAAGAGTACCATCTGATCAGCTGTTGTCCTCATGACCTGCATGTGCGATACAATTAATCAGAAATTAAGAATTTAAAAAAAACTACACTACAAAGGCTACTTGCTACAACCTAAAATTATGTCTTAAAAGAAATGTTACTAGACTTAAAATCGACGTTTCTTAAACTAGTTGGCATAAACTTGAAGACTGAACACTTTTGTGCTTACTCGAGGCTGTGACAATTGAAAATGCGACGTTAAATTGTTCGGACGCTATAGAAAATATACCGCTGCATGTCTCTGCGGTTATCGAAGGCGCAGTCCATTAATGTGTCCACCACAATGAAAAACTGCGCTTGTTGTCACAAGTCTAACAGCTGTATCATTATGATTTCTCACAAGGCGACCTGTGCGTGGTTCCCGCTTGTTATACTTGAGCTACAACAGCAGAGGCGAGTGACCCTGAACTATATTTGTGATTGTGACTCGTATTCCGCACCATCGTCGCTCCAGTAGGCCCTGTTATTGGAACGGCCGCCTCGGCGAAATTGCGTTGTAGATTCATCACGTGAACGCCACGTGTGTCGCGAGGAAGCCGTAGAGGAACGGTACCCACTGGAGGCCTGGAAACAAGAGTACAGTCAGGATTGCTTTCACGAAAACATGCAAAATTACGTTACCGCTTTACTTATGGTGCTAGCTGAAAGAAATTTTGTCAATTACTCGTGTATTGTTGAAGACTTCTCGTACGTTGTGTCTGATCAATTATTCAACCTAAGTGAAGAACAGATTCTGATCAGTAATAAATTATAGCCTCTGGCTAAAGTAAAGGAGATTCTAGCTAGCTAAGTGATAGCAGGACATGGTTTTCAAGACATTATTATATCAACCACGCTAAAATGACGTGTTATTTTCCGCCAAAATTGCAGTCAAGTCAGCCATGTTACACTTGCAATCAGGTGAAAGTAAGTGTCGGCTTTACATCATCCGAGGCCAGAGTGAAAACAACAACACAGGGAAAGACAGCACAACAATGATTGCCGAGTCACAATGGACTGAAAACGACAACAAAGTGCCTTCTCCCAGCATCAGCTCTTGAATCACTGGCTACAATTGGTTACAACTGTTTATTTTTTCCTTCTCTTTTTTTTAAATACAAAATAAAAAGACAAAAGGTGCAACACAACACAAGGAAGGGTAAACATGTTAACTTTTAAGTGCTGATTGTCTAAGTGCGCATTTATTTATCTTCACAGTGCATTTTAAGTTTACAATAGCTTATTTAATTTATTTGCAGTGCAACAAGCGACAAGTGTCATGCACAAATTCCTTATTTACCGAGTACATTAAAAACTCCCTACGCCTGTTAGCTTCTCTCTCAAACGTTCTACAAATCGTCACACAACTGTTCTCACATCCAGCCAATAAGTGAGAAACGCTCTGTAACAATCCACCAAACGGCTGTGAATGAAACTGTCATGAAATTTCCAACAGGTGCGACAACACGACCGATGCTTTGCCGGTTCAAGTAGCAAAACTTGTCAAGTCGATGGCAAAAGTTTAACTCAGCGAAATTTGCCGTATATCTTGTTCAACATTGACTGCCCACACGATATTCCCTCATGGCCTGCACCAGCCGATAAACAGTCCTGTAGTCGCGCCTGTCTCTCCGACCAAACAGGAAGACGACACAAACGCTAGACGTTTGAGTCAAGAAGATGATTTGACTTGACCTAATCTATAGTAGGGAGTTGTAAGTTTTAAGTCTAGCTGTTTATGAGATGCACAAGAAAACCGAATGACTTACCACGTGCTATACGTCGTAGCATTCGGTGCCAATTGCGAGTTCTGGATTTGTTAGCATCTTAAGTAAAATTAAATAAGCTTCAGTTACTGGTTAGAATGTGGGGATGGAGGGAGTTACTCAACACTACCAAGGAGAAACAACTCACGCATTTGTGCGTTAGTTAATGTGTGTGTTTAAAGCTATCAATAACGTCACACACGTTTAACGTTACTTGTGTCATGTTGAGTTTATTTCAGTCTTGGTGAAGTAGTGACGTCACATCGCCGAAAATCCACACGTAACACGACTTCATATTCAAAATGAGACTCGATCCAAGACTGCAATAACGTCTTGCTTCACGCTGAAGGCGGATACTATGATGGCCTTGAATCCCTTACAGGAAGTAGTACAAATAGTCCTAATTGTTTCATGGTACTGAAACCGACATCGCACAATTTCCGGCGGTATGGAACACTTGGCCCGTTACAGCGTTTTCTCGTGCGACTGACGTGTGAAAATTGGCCAAAGACAGCGCTAACGCAGTTCTGCTGTACCCCCAGGCTCGGATTCGCTTCGTAGTGAGAGAAATGCAAACTTGTGATGTTCTCTTCAACAAATTTCCAAAGTAGCAAAGACAAATAACTTTCCCCAAATGAAACTAGAGTGGAGGTGCCAAAGCACTGAAAGCAATAACCCGTTCTGGAAGCTTGGGGTAAATTTTGAACATCTGACCTAATCATGAATAAGATATATTGTGCAACCTGGAAGTGAACGTGTATTGGTCATTTTACCAAACACTTACAATAAGCTTCGGCGAGTGTGACGTCACCTTAAACCTGACGAAGCTTATAAATTACCATCAATTTTTATCAAAAAGCAATTCTTAACTTGTTTAAATGAAAAACAAAACTTTGTAATATCTTAAACAAGAAAAAAAAAAAAACAAACAATTTAAGTATAATCATAGCTAAACTTTAAGGCTCTACAACACCTTTTAAATGTTTCTCTAGATAACAACTCGAACAGATTAAAGGCAGATACACCTTTTGGTCGCCATGGAAATGTTCATTACCATGCGCAGATAATTAAACAACAAAAATAAAACTAAAACAAGTCAATGACTACCGTGATAATAACTCATAAACAAACAACGTCTTACAACTCGACACTCAACCACCACTTAAATACACAACGAAAAGACAAACAAGACAAACATGAGAAAACCAAGTTATAGAACACAGTAGCAGCAGCAGCAACAACAACAACAACAAAAGGATGTAAATTATATATATCCATTAGCCTACAAGAGCACATAATTGGATAACCAAATATTCAAACACTTACCAAGCTTCTGGATCGATACCCTGAAAACGATGAAGGACGCCCAACCGACTCCTGTGTACATAAGCAAACAAAAACGTCAGTAAAAGACGAAGTTCACAGCGCTTCAAGTCACACCAAACTCTACATCCTGCACGAAACCCACTGATACACGACTGAAGGTCTCTGACAACAATGGCATACAAGGAAGGGTGAAGGGTAATTCCCCATATAGGCCTTATTCACATGTAATCCCTGTCAGAAGGTCTAGTATAGCCATCACGGCCTGTGACACAGAATTTACTCACGTAGACATTTTCATCCTCCGTAAATATTTCCATGCAGCGAGGTAACTTTACTCACGGCAGAACTGGGTACCATGTCTAAAAATAACTTGAGGGGAATTACCTTCAGAATAAGGCCTATATAGGGAATTAACCTCCGCACCCTTCATCCTCTCTTATAGCATGCCATCACAGTAATCCTTAATACTGCTATAAAAAGAATCTTTGGGATATATAAATATCGGAGAGTAAACAATCAATGACACGTGGATAATTAAAGGAACACTACAATGAAGAAAAAAGTGGTCTATACAGCGGTTACACAGAGAAACAATCACAATCTGCATCGTACCATATTGTCCTCAGAGGCTAAATAATCACTTGTCTCCGATAAACGAGCGTAATCTGTTCAGAAAAACAAACAGCATAAAAAGCTGACAATAACTGCTGAATTACTTTCGAGCATCCAAACCAAACTAGTTACATTATTCGTAGAAGAGAACGAGGATGAATTACTAATAGGTAATTTGAAACACAAATGACAAAGACATCATAAAAAGCTCTGAGTGAAAAGCTAAGATCTTCTTGTACCCCTATTAGTTCCATGATTAAAATAAAATTATCGTTAATAGTTACTATACGTGTGTTTGAATTTCTGTCCCGATAATTTATTGCAGTATCACTGAATAAGAGTTCATTTACGTAAAATTCTCCCTTTGATAACTTTTTACACTGTAAATAGACATCTGATGTTCTTTCAGCCCTTAGACTCAAAGGTGTTAAAGCGCCTCTGTAAACACTTGAAAGAGCTTCAAAATTTCGATCAGTGTGGACTGCTTTACACTAACCTGAATCTAAATCGACGGTAGAGGTCGGAGAACTGGGCCGAGGGGAATCCGAGAATGAGAAATGATCGTCATTAACAGAGAACTGGGAAGCAGGAAGTTCTCTGGTGCGGCGAGATGATGACCGTCCCTGTTTCAAGCGCTGGATTTGAGAGTTGGCGTACTGAAGGTCACATCGTAACCTAACAAACCACACAATAAAAAGCTTTAGAAAACACCCTAGAAGAAATCATTTGCTGAAACCCGTTGTTAAATTACTTGATAAGGGCATTTATAAACCAGCTCAAACTCTAAGCGTAATGATGGCGCCAGCAAAGAACATTTAAATGTCTATAATCAAACTCAGAAGCGAGTAATATCCCTTCCACTCGATAGAAAAACCGAGAATACTTTCTCTTTCGTAAGTACCACACGTTTACGTAGACCAGTCACTGGAACAATAAACAGGGAGGAAAATGCTATTATTTGCTTCAAACTGGCCTAAACTTGGTTTAGAATGTTACTTTTCTGGCGTTGTTTGACACACTTTAATTTCACCATCCAAAATAAGCTGAAATGCTTAAATGGGCAGAATGTTTTGTTTCTATTCTTTAAATAAAATTCAGGATACACTACCACTCCACCACTAGCCCCAGACCATGTATATGACGTCTGGCAATTGTGAACAAATGAAAAGGTTGACATTTACCTTTCTCTCGCCATATCTCGCTCTGTGATGACTCCCTGAAACAGAACAGAGAGGTTGAGCATTTCTTTCGTATTGGTCGTGTAATCAATATAAAAACACAAGAATTGCATTCTTTTATACTGTAGCTACAAAATTTACTTACAAGTAACGTCGTAAGCTGTTCATTCAGAACAGACGTTGACGAAACGAGTTGTTGCTGTAACAGAACAGAAACAATCTGTTAGTATCGCTACCAGCCAGCACTTCTAACGGCTTCAGAGCTCAGTAGAGCATTGACGCAACATTGTCTGGCAAGGTAATGCATTTCTATACTTTTTTCAGTACTTCACTCTCTGATAAACCTACAGATATATTAACTCTGATTCTGTAAGTGGATGCCAGAATCAACTGTTCCGAGAAATCTGAGCTCAATGTATTTAAGGCGTTTTGTGTGAAGCGGATGTAAACACTCCAAGTGTTACCATTTATAGCCCAGTTGCTTTTGAAAGCCCGGAATATCTCATTCAATATTACACCCCATGAGCTAAAAATCTCACCAAACAACAAATTTGACAAAAAAATTGAAATGCTTGAAGTGAAATAGTATCCATCAAGATACCTTTCCAACCCGCAGCCTTATGCTAATGAGGCAACAGGGGTACTTATCAGCAGATATTTCTGCGCCCGTTTCTTTTGCAAGAAAGCTCAATAACAGTTTGACGCAATAACACGCAGACGTAGACTAACCTGAGGAGAGAAGTCGCCTTGAGTTGTACCATATCCCAGCGACCCCACTCCACGAGACATGTCGTCTATGTTCGGGTTCAACACATCACTCACAGCGACTGTTAAACGATTCGCTAAAACGACAAGAAAAATGCCCATAAGTAAGAGAATGGTTCAGAATCACAGCTGGGTTTGCGTCAGTCAGTGAGTAAACGTAAATACAAACTTAAGACAGAGAAAGCCCTGATTCCGACAAACTAAGAACGGGGTACTTAGTTAAGCAGAAACCATGATTGAGAAAATTCGCGTGAATAATTTAATTGGGATAAACCTTCACGTAAAAGTGTCAGTTTGGGATCATGTTGCAAGGCACAAAAACATCCAACGAAAGAACTAAACCAAGTGACTGATAAGTGACTGTGAATTTCTTTAAAAAATCTTAAACTGTGCTGAAATACTAAGTTATTGAAACCTTCATAAATGCTGGGATACTTACCTTGAAGAATTGCTGCCAAAATTAAGTCTCTACAAAGCAAACAAACGTTTACATTAGAATATAACACAAAACCTGGGCATAAAAACAATAAAATGAAACCAGAGAGTAATCATCACAGTGGTTTCTTTGCTATAGGTGCGTAGTAGGTACAAAATAATCATACCTAGCCTCTACTGAATCGCCGTTAACATGACTCTGAAAGTAAAGAAGACAACAAAACATTAGCGGAGAATATCAGATGACAAATAATCAACTGATAAATTCTTATCGTGTTGCATCATGCATTTCCGTTCAAGGCCATGAGCTTTTACATTTCGCTTGCACAAATTAGCATGTCTCGTGTACATCACTGAGTTTGAACAGTTGGTAAACATCATCTCTGTCATTCTGCACAGCATCGGCCAGATTATAACAAAAAAATCTCCATCTGGCCCTCTCTCAACATCAGTTCATATTACTTGAAAAGTGCGTCTGCAAAAACTTACCTCACTAGTGGAGGCTCCTACTGTCATGTTTGATCCCTACAAACACAACGTACATGATTAATTTGGCAAACTGGGCGATACACAGTTATACACAGTGATCTGTCAGTGTTCTCAGTTATCAGCACGGCTTTTGCCAAACATTCAGGCAGTTACCACAAGAACGTGCTCAGGAAAGATGCTATTAATGACAGTTTTGACTGCAGCTCAATAAAATACATGCAACTGTATTTTTACCCTTAGTTCAGCAACCAGTTTTGATTTTTCATCCAGAATCTTGCGAAGGTCGTTATCCTTTGATCTCAATAACTCTACAACAAAAAAGACGTCAAACATCAACAGAAACAAATCTTCCTGTTTAACGCACATTGTTTAGTGTTAACCACGAAGTCAGTCAATATGTTAGTCAACTAACAACAAGTTCGTTTCATTGGTTTGCAGTTAACAAATAGGTTACATGTGTCTGTTCAGTATTAGTATAAATCTATTAGCATTCTATCACGAATACTGCTCTCCGATTGGCTACACTACTCATTATCTATTCTGTGATAGATAGTGAGTAGCGTAGCAGTGTGCGCTTGTTAACAAAATGACGGCCGCTTCTTGTCGTTTTCGAAGTGTCTGTGAAGAGGATTTAGAATAAGTTTTATTTCTATGCGTAATAGTTGACGAGGGCTGCGCCCTCGTCAACTATCACGCGACAGAAATCTCGAGCTCATAATCTAATTGTTTAATAGATCACAGATGACGTCAAAATGTGGTAAGAACGAAAAAGTGGCCACGAGGTGATAGCCGAGTTTGTCACGATGTTCTTACCAAATTGTGTCGTCTTCTGTAACCTATTACTGAACAGACGCACGGCAACATGGAATGTATCTGTTAAAAATTTCACGATCGCTGTTCATTTCGTCTTGTAAGTCTGTCCTTGTTCTTCTTCAGACAACTGACTGTGTACATACCAAGTAGCGTGACTGATGAGCGAGATGAATGGCCACTCAAAGCGTCATCTTGTTCATCTGCGGACATGTGTACATAGCTTCCTCTCATCTTTAATGTGTCATTAGATGAACTTGACGATGATTCGGATGTCATGCTGTTCCGGTTACGCTCGAACGAAGGAGATCTCTCGTCCACACTCTCCTCATTGGTTAGCTCGGCCAGAGCTGCTCTGTTCAGAGGTGAAGAGCCTGGGGCTTCACTGTCCTCTGCTGACAGAACCTGTAACAAAGAGAAAATCACATAAATAAATATAACGTCCAGCATACCGTGATTAGGTCTTCGTTGTTTTCCAGTCTTAAAAACTTGTTTTCGATTCACAGTTATTGTTTACCAATATCAGGTGTATGAAAACAGAGAGTAAAAGACTTGCTTTTTGGAGGTTACATAACACAGAGGAATCAAACTCCACGGTTTGACAATACGGATAGCATTTAGTCTCCGAAATAGAGAAGGTCTTACATATAGGTTTAATTTCTTTCGCACTGCACTGTATTCTACACTCTCAGTAAGTAAATTGTTGTCAAAAATAGGTAACACTGCATAAGAACTATATTACGGGTCAGATTCCTGTCTCCTCTTAGCCAAATTAAGGCAAATCATAGCTTGTTTTAAGAAATGTCCATGGTGTAACTACACTTAACATAGTGAATGGTTTGAACCCAGGAGTATCAGTGGGTCCGTATAGCGTGATCATCCAGGTGAGGATAGTTCTGAAAAGAACTGTTGTTGGTGACTGACCTGTCGACAACCTGAGTGGAAGTCATCTTCAAAGTCAAGTGAATAGTATTCGTCAGTCGATGGTGTTATAAGTCTGGGCTGTTGAAAGTGATTGAACCAGTTTAACCATGATGGCATTGGCTGTAAGACTTGTGTAAAGTTTGTTAGCAGTCATTGGTCAAATTAAGTCGGTCTGTTTGAGGTCCATCTATCCCTCTGTAACTACACTTACTTCAGTTTCTGAATCACTGGGAGGACTGGATTCCAGCTTAGCTGGTGATTCACTCTGTATTTCCACCTCTTCTTTAACCTCCTCCTTCTCTGTTACCTCAGTCTCTGTTTCTAGTTCAGACTCAGGTTCAGACTCAGATTCAACTTGAGACTCCTGTTCAACAGTAGGCTCAATTATTGTAGGGACCGCTACTTCCTCCTGTACAGCCGGTGCCTCGCTCTCTGTTTCTTCATCCTCGTCGTCATCATTCTCCTGGTCCTGAGCACGTTCTTCATCATCAGCTGCATCTGACTCATCATCTGCATCAGTTTCTTTTGTTGTGTCCTCCTCCTCTGCCTTAAAGTCCCCTTCAGTCTGCTTTTCTTCCTTTACAGGTTCCTCTTCCTTAGGAGAACTGTTTACTCTCATATTGGGTAATTCAGTTAGGTCACCTACATCCATGGCTGAGCGAGGGCCACCTACTGATACCGCAAAACGACGGCCTCGTTCTGTTGAAACAATCGAATTGTGCATATAATTAGCAAACCTGATACTGTTACAAATGTGTTTCTTTAGAGCACGTATAGTATGATCTGAAAGCTTGCCTTAGCTGCAGTATTCCATTAACCTGTTAAACTATATCAGGTGAAAGTCACCGATACCACCAATAACAAAGCTGGAGCTGGTTCGTTAGTTTGTCAATATTATTTCACACCATGTTAATCTCATGCATAACAATGTGAGGCAATGTTAGCCCATACTGCAGCTCTTAGCCATTAACATCTTATTTTCTGAGGTTTGGAAACTATTGAATGCATGAATGAAAGACTTTATTAATGTGTCAGTAGTATTTAGCTTAAAAAAACTAATTGTAGATACTATTTACACAATAAAATATACCTCAGCTACATAGAGTTAAAACCTTTAACAATTTAATGAATATTGTATAAAATGAATAAACAAATAAATAAATGGGATCGACGCCAAGAAAATTCTGGTTATGTCTATTTATAAGTTCTACACGTAAACTCAGAATGATTGACAATTAACGCTAATGAATGGTCTTTAAGGTTACTTCCCACCTTCCAGAGTGAAAAAAATCATTTTTTCTTTCATTTGCCTAAATGGAAGTTTATCATTTTGTCTCACATTTACAGAAAAAAAAACTTAAAAATCTCAAAAATCGCCGACGTTATTTAACAAAATTTGTTTTCCAATAAAAGTTAATAAACAATGAAGGTGTCATAATCTCACAAGTAGGTAACGTCTCGGAGGAAATTTCGCGGGAAGCAGGTTCTTATTTCATGTGATTTGCATATTTTCTTTGTGCATTGCGCGTTCGAGTTTCATGGAGAAATCTAAAACAGAAAGAAGTCCTTGGGTAAAATCAGCGAAAAAACCAGGGCCAAAGAAGAGAAGAAGGAAAGATTTTGGGGAAAAAGGAAAAAAAGCCTCGCAGAAAGCGACAAAGGCTCTTGGTTCGGCCAAGCGCCTTTGTCGACATCGACCGATGAACACGAGCGGTCTAATTCAGCTGGTTCACTTGGTTCTTCCGTTGGAGCAAGTCGCTTAAAAATCAAAGCTTTCAATAATGCAACTTACCACGGAGGCTCATCGTCAGAATCAGACGAAACTGATGACGGAGCGACACGAAATACCAGAGTATTGTCAATCTGGACGAGCTCAATCGACAGCTTGCTGGCCGAGTCACTTGCAGTTTTTGTGGAAGTGAAGGAATAAACTTTGAAGAAGTTACCAGGACTGGACTAGGAGCCGAATGGATTTGCCGTTGTAAAAACCCCGAGTGTTCCTCGGACTTCGACTAACAGGCCGTGGCCACTCTGCTGCAAAAAGAGTTCTGAGTGTTCTAAACCTCCCTCCCCCTGTAAATAAGGATTCATGGTCAAATCAGCCCGAATGTTCTCGCTCGATTCGATTGATTCTCCTTCGGTTGACGCGTTTCGTTTCTTGACGCGGGATTTCCCTTGCCTTTGGCAACTTTACCCATTGCCAGGATTGCTTTTCTTTCGTCTTGCCGGTCAAAAGATCGTAGACTACGAGTAGTCCCTCTTTCGCTCAGTCCGTCGTGCGTGACGCGAAAGAAATTCGCGAGAAAAAAATGGCCGCGCGAAATCCTGGGGGCTAGGAGCGCGCGAAAGGAGGGACTACCGCCTAAGCCCAAGAGTTTGCCCTTTCACGGCCGAGTAATTTTTCGGTGTAGGATTTCTCATCTTGACGTCCTCTTATTATCGCCTGTTATCAATAGCCCCGGGAGATCTGAAAAAATTGCTCTACTCTACTCTTCAAGTAGCCAGGCAAAAACATATGCCGTGAGAAGTATATCTTCGTTCAGTGTTCGTTCAGCGAAACTGTCGAAGAAGTTTTAAAAAGAAGACGGCGAATGAGGCCTCTTGTAACGATTTTCGCTGCGTCTAAAAGTTATTGCGAAAATTTCAATAGACTTTCAACCGAGAATTTACATTATACATTATACATTATACATAGGAGATCATCCAACTGCGGTGAAATGTTTGCCGATAGCAGCGGAAAATTTCAGGTGAATGTCCGGTGTCAAGTGAGAGTCCGGTTCAATCTTTCAAATGGACGGCAGAAAGGCCAAGCTCAGTGAATTTATATTCGCTGACTTACGCGATGCTGTTGAGCGGCGAAATCACTAACACGCTCGCAGTCGGGGTGAAGGCAGAAAGCTTTACCAAACAAAACACTGGATAAATTTAAATCTTTCCAAAGCGCCTGTTGGCAGATTCGCAAGAAATCACGGCTTGCGAAGCGCGATTCCAACGCTTCGATTTGCTCTGGTACCGCTTCGATTTGCTTCGGTTCCAAAACATTCCTGCAAGACGTCACAGGTATCTCGAATGTTGACAACACGTTGTCAACGCTCTTAACATAAGCCAATCATATTTTTGCGTAGTGAGAGCAACGCATAATTCAAACTCTTGGGCTTAGGCGGTAGTCCCTCCTTTCGCGTGCTCCTCGCCTCCAGGATTTCGCGCGGCCATTTTTTTCTCGCGGTTTTCTTTCGCGTCACGCACGACGGACTAAGCAAAAGAGGGACTACTCGTAGTCTAAAAGATCGAAAACGTGACTGTAATGCAACACTCTTCCTGGAAAACTCTAACCCATTGTAGTTGACGCCAGGAGGTCCTGTTACACCATTGGCTTGCGGTTTCAAGAGGCGACATAATCTCCTGGGGCGGCGCGAGTTGTTTACAAACCTTTTTGAGCGAAAATCTCGCGTTTGATTTCTCGTAGAATGTGTCGACTTTGAGCGAATAAACAGGGTATGTAGATTTCACGGATTTTCGTAAAATTTGGCCAAAGCATTCCACGGATAATAACAAACAAAACGGTGTCAGGAAATTATCATATTTGAAATACTTTTTACCGTGGCGACCACTCACGCAACGCGTCTCGTATATTTTTAGCTTCTTCAACTTTGGACTAGGATATCTTGGCAACCAATCAGAATACCGAAAAAGCCTGACACCGTTTTGTTGATTGATGCCTGTTGAATAAGACTGTGCAGCCATCAACCTCGTTCCCAGGGTCTCTCATCTTACCGCCCCCTGGAGAGAGCGAAGAGAGACCCTGGTTGGGTCTGGTCACGTGTCTCCCAGAATCTGGGAGATGACAATTAAATTATTGAGGGGATGGGCGGCCTAGTAGGAATTTTGTCTATACTTAGCCCACGGGAGTGCGGGATGTGTTGTCACCAAAGTAAACCAAGAACGATATGATGTTCTGCGGCAATGTCCGGCGGTAATATTCTGCAAACGCTAAGAAAACTTATCCGTCATCTGATAGCAAAAATCCAAGTCGCTGAAGGTTGTATGGTTCAGTGAAGGACGTTACATATTGTAAAAATCTCCTCAAAAAGGTGAATGGAGAATTGCACACCGCGGCCGAGGCTGTGTATGGAAGATGTTTGACTCATCTTAACCTCAGAATGAAGTATAGGTCTTGTTACCGGCGATTAAATAATTTTAGAGAATTCAGGGCCTTTTAATTGATCACTGAAAGCCAAAGTCACTTCGAAAGGAGCGAAAGAGTGAAAAGATCTATTGAAGTTTCACCGCGCCGTCGGCGCCCCGAACTTTGCAGAGCGCGAAGGATACAACGAACTCGTCGCTGTATGCATTTCGCCGTCGTTGCTGATAAAATGGATTTATCTTCGACCAAAAGGAGGCTAGAAAATGAAAAATATAATTTTTATTGTGTCGTTAATAAATTAGTGTACGTGACGACAACGGTTCGAGAGAATTGTGCACATTTTCATTTAGTTTTCGATCTCTCGACCTTTCTTTGCTTTAAACGTGTTTCTGAGGGGCACTTTTTATGCCGTGTTATTACAAGAAATGGAAATTATAAGTAGAGCGGAGTCGTTTGATTATGTTACAGCATATTTTTAGAGGTCGTAGGTCTGCATGGTTTCCGCTGTTAACTGCACGTCGCTTTGCATCAATTTGATCGAGTGTATTCCAAGGAGAAATAACAATTACTATGGGATGAAATTGCGCTGCTCGACGTCCAGTTGAAATATGACTGACTTTCCATAAATCCAGTGGGTAAGACGACAACACTGAAAATCACGACCACTAAATTGCCTTGAGACAGACTTGCTTAACCTTTAACGTTGGAACAGATATTATTCGAAATTTCAACCTGAAAGCTAAGTATTGATAAACGCCGCGGATAATGTGGCGGTCGCAGCCCGCGACAAAGCTCAATGCGACAAACTGCTGATTACAGAGGACTCCTCCCTGATGTTCTCAATTGTCCAAGTGGCACGTGACCAGACCTAACCAGGGTCTCTCTTCGCTCGCTCCAGGGGGCGGTAAGATGAGAGACCCTGGGAACGAGGTTGTGCAGCCATTTTGCTCGTGCCGCGATATTCGATACCCGATTAATTCACGAGAACAACTCTCGGTCGTTTCACGGTTTACCGGCTACTGACACTTCCCAAAAGAAAAAGTCACTTAAATTATATTTTTCTCAAACACTACATTTATTAAGCTTTCTACTGAAATATAGTTTGTTTCGGTTTTATTGAAACTGGCGCACGTACGAATTTTTTCCTGAAGGGCACCCGAGAAGGTGGGAAGTAACCTTAAAATAGTAGGAACAATAATATATTAATATATACACTCACCTTTCCCTTTGTAGGCCTCTGCAGTATCTGTAATGTACTTATACCAGCTGTGAAAACAAACACAATTTGCTCAGAAGTCATAGTATTATATCACCAGACTGAGATGAAGTACATCACTAACTAACTGCTTTTTTATCAGTAAGAAATATATATATATAGTTTTTGGTGGATGCTGCCAGTAGTAACTGGACCTAAATCTCTGTTTAATCCAAAGCAAACAACGAATTCTTGGAAATGAGGAAATTGAAACACTTGGAGGCAGTAAATCAATTTTTTATCAAATATTGCTTGCAAGATGTATTATGAGCGATATAAAACGATTTTTGGGAAAATTATGCATGGGCTTTAGTTTCTATCTGCTAATTCTGCATTGATCCAGTAGCTTTGTGTGCAAAACACTTTGATGGTATTCTGATGAATCACTGTATTCCTTATCAGCCAAAAACATGCCATGTTTTTTACGGTCCACACTTGTGCCAGTTACATGTGCGAGCGTTCTGATCGGCTGAGGCTTCAACGGTCACTTTGACCGCCACCCAGTTTAAACTGTTAGTATTACAGACTACTCACTTTTTTCGATCCATGACAGTTGCTGTCACTAATTCATAAATCTGAGGTCCTACTGAAGATGAAGTGCTCACAAGGAAAAACGCTCTCTTGTCTAATGAGTCAAAACAATTCAACAATTACAATATCATAGGAGCTCAGTCACGGTATTTTGGCCACGTACAGAATTGCCTTTAAATTGAAAGGAAACCTTAAAATAGCAGTTTACTAAGATAGAAAAACACCAAATATAATAATAAACCATACAGAAAGAAGGATGGTTAAGGATGGAGAAGATTGACATGGATTACAAACGACGAACTTGTGGTTCACATTTTCGAAACATCTTGTTAAGTGAAAATCACTCTTCAAGTTTCAACAAAAAGTGCAGTGATGTATGTGGTCCGTCCAAAGAACCGATAAATGATACAAATAACCCACCTGTTGCTACATTTCTTGTGAGAACACTACTCAATTTAATTATCGGACTGTGCGTGGTCTGTAAAGTAAATCAAGTAGCAATAAACAACAATCAGCTAGTCCCAAGGTAAGCATGTACAATTACTCCCTTGAGCGAAAGCTACACAAGCAGCATTTCGATTGCTGAAGTGCACCTTTTTCTACATTAACAACGTTGGTCGCCAATATGTTCATGATAACAAACAGTACATACAGCATGTCTTGATGAAGCAAAACCATAGTTCAATAACTTAAAATACACCGTTAGAAATTCTGCAAGTCAAACAGTTTCTGCAAGTCATAGAAGTATGTACTTTATTTCCCAATAAGGATAACGAGGTCAGATTTTGTGTCTGCATATTTTCGCAACTAGAGTTCTCCTTTTGGACAAAACTAACGAAGTCACACTGTTAAGCAGTGCAACAGTGTTTTTTTAATTACTACATTTTGGAGTTGGAGACACTTATACAGTTTAATAGCTACTGCTTACTCGTCCAAGTTATTGCTTCCTAAACTGAAACTATCTCAGTGCGACAGTAAACTTGGGTCCTTAAACTTAATCACAAAAAGTTGTTACCTTGACGTCCTGATATCCCGCCGAGAAAGTTGTACTAAGACATTTAAGAACAAGCTTATCATCCTGTCTTTGAAGCAGAATTAATAAGTCTTCTAACAACAGTACATGAAGATCTGCAGAGAAAAAAATCCCCTATAAGCTATGCCTAAACAGTTTTGTACCACGCTCAACATCAACACAAAACTTAACCTTGTTACGTTCAGTCCAGAGAAAAAAGAAAACTATTTTTTGTTTGGGAGAACGAAAAGTGGGATCCTCGGCGAGCTGCAGGTGACAGCTCCCACGGCATTTTAGAGCAGATCACGTTCAAGCACTCCAAACAGGTGTATAAATGGGTACTGGCAAATGTAATGCTTGGGGGGGGGGGGGGGGGTTACCCTGCGATGGCTGGCATCTCATCGAAGGGGGGTAGGAATACTCTTAGGCGCTTTGTGCTATTGAAATCGTTGGTAAGCACAAGCCTAATGGGCCACTTGGCTCACATGCAGACTTTACCTTTTATCTAAAGGGTGATAACAAAGCCAGTTTAAAAAGGTGCTTCGCATTTCTATTAGGAGATGCAGAAATGTATTTACTTACCAATAGACTTTGTTCTGCTTATTCTCCATGTGAGTGGACCATCATAAACAAGTTTCTTTGTGGTCAGATCTAGGTTCTGACAAACAAAAGCCTCAAATGAATAAAACGAAAATACAATAGCCTTTTTTATTTAAAGAGCAGTCATGTACTGATTACCCGATCAAATTTAGAGTTCACAGTGTATCAAATGAAATTTCAGCATAGAATACACAAGTTTGTTTTGCTAGAAATACACAAAAGGACAGAATTTGTCAAAAATATCTACCTGATAACCAACTACTTTGGTGGCCTACTATGGTTAATAATTATAGTATCTCAATGAAACTAATCGTTCGTATGAACTGTCTCTGTTAACTGAAAAAAAAAAATGAAAAACCGCAGCGTTGATGTACCTTGAACTCTTCCATCATTTTGTTGTTAGTGTTTTCAAGAGGCCTTCTGTCTATTTTTCTCTGAAAGTCTGCGAGTCTCTACAGGAGAAAGACCACAGTGTGTCAGTTGCAATTTGCACAAAGGCACACTTTCGTTTAGTCAAACCTTCCACGAAGGGGGATCTTAGAACTGTACGTGTGCCTTCCTCGGAGTTGGCTTTCTTAACACCACACCAGTCACTGGACTGAATGTGCAGCAGACATTGTGGGCTTCATTGCTTAAGTACAAGTAATGTGAGTCAGATATCCAAGCCGCTTGAAAATATTTTTTTACCTCGCTTTGTCAGAATTTCTGGTGTAAGGTAAGCATTTCAGTTACACACTCAGTCACAAGCAAAGGTGAAAGCCAAGCTAGATAAAGGATAGACTGGGTGGTGTTGTACTGAGCAAAGATCTACATTCATCCCTGTCTGAGCCAGACATATCTTCAGTGCTCAAAATGCAAATTCCGTCTTAGGGAGATATCTGTCTCAGAACGCGTTAGGGATACCCATCTGGCATCATGTTAACATCTTGTTAAACAGTTTATCAGGGAATACCAATGAGGTTTGCTAGCTACCATCAAGTGATTTCAGGTATTTCCCTGCTCAACAGTGAAGATAAGAGCCCAGTTATTCATGGGCTGAGTTATGCCAATCTGCGTAACACTTTTTAGTTTGAGTTATACTGAGATTTTCATGGTTCTTACTTGTCGATCTTCACAATCCTTGACGCTTTGGTTCACAAAAGCAAGTAAATCCTGTAAGACAATAAAGCCAGGGATCTCATTAATTTAGGGAGTAGAGGGCTAGTTGCATGAAGCACACGGCTGACACCGCTTTGAGTGCCATAGGAACAAGACTTTCGGGAGTCTGGGGGCATTCATCCCCAGAAATGTTTGACAAGTTCCAAAAAACCTGTGTTTTCCCTACATTACCCTTTACAATTTACATGTGTATTATTTCAGAAAAAGTAGGCAACTCAGAAATCTAAGTAGCCGTGTTTCTTAGCTGGCCGCCGACACTTCATGAGAGCCCTGCAATAAAGCACTCTTTCTATACTACAAGGAAGAGGTTATAAATTACTAACACATCAAACTGAGTATTAATCCATATGTTCAAAGCTCTAATTCCACTATCGGAGACACAAATCATTAATTGTTTGCCTACTGAATGTGATGCTAAATGTATGTTAACACAATATGACCTAACTCATTATTTCCCTATGATCAAATTATACCAAAATTTACGACACTGATTAGCAATTAGCAGACCAGATTGTAACCCAAATAGGGCAGTGTATGCGTCTAACATGTTGCTGGAACTTTAAATCTGTTATTACTGTGCAGGGAAAGAAAAAATAGTAGATGAAGGGTGCCCAAGGTAACAAATCAACTTCCTCTTACCTTCGTACATTGAATTGCTCTCTCGATATTTTTGCCATCTGAATGAGAGCCTGTATTAACAAAGAGGAAATTGATAACTACAAACAAAGCTTGTGGTGGTGAAATACTTTCATTTAATTATTTAAGTACAGTTCTTTTCAAGGTCGCCAATGGTAGACACAGAGTCCAAATACACATGTTATTACTGTCAAGAATGCATTAGTCAACAGAACAAAGACCACGTGACTTACTGGGTGTATTTTTCTGTATTCCTTCCAGTAACAGTGGATACTTCGTTAATCTTTGATAACTGGATGAAATGATATCTTGAAGTCTCAATCTCCGACAAAGGGGATCATTTTCACAGTTCTTCATAAAAAAGAAAGAGATAATGAGCACTGACCTTACACCTTACAACAGACCCCACTATTTCCACCAAAAATCTGACAGGTGAGAAACACTTTTTTGGTAAGACCTTTCAAGCTTGTGCAAGTTCAAACCATACTTCTCAAACTTATTAATGATTAATCAAGTTAAAACAAAGAAAATCATGACTGTGACGGTGTTTGGATGTGATTGTCTGATCTTAGTTAGCATTAATTAGATTTCATTTCTCCGTTTTCTCCTTAGTTTTAGTTGAGAAGACATCAAACACACAATACTCCGCTGCGCGTCGTATTTCAACTCCCTTCTCGGTGTTTGGAAATGAGGAAAAACACGGTCTTCCGTGTTTGACATATTACTTTTATAACTAATTTTAAGCAAGAGTATCATAAAGGCAAGTAAACCTCTCTCCGTCTATAAACAGGCATAGAAATGTTGTGTCGACCCTGGGGTTAATGTTTCTACAAACAGCCCTAAGAGAACCCTAAGAGAACCAACATTTGAAGCCCACAAAAATGAATCACTCACGCAACTACAGTACTGCAGTCAACGCAAAAGGATCTAATTAAATTGACTTTGACAGATTCGTCCAATCAGTCTTCTGCTGTTTAAGGCAACACTGGTGTTTTTACCAACTAATTTGAATGGACCGAAGAGAAAAACCACGTGCATTATTCGTCCAGAGACAACAAATTATACTTACATTTATAAATTGTTGAAGTTTAGGATCTTTTCTTTGCCGATTCTGGAAAAAAGGAACCCACACTCACTTATTAGTTACAACGGTTTACAAGCTGAGTGTCGAATTAATCAGGCAATTACTCGTTTTGATTTTGGTTTTACTACTATGGTTCGAGATTGGTTGAGTAGTGGGTTTGGATTTGGTTTTATGACACTCAATTGAAAATTGCTCTATTAAGTAATTAACTAATTAATCAAGTTAAAAAAAACATGCTATGTGAGCGTGCAAGTTTCATTTAATTTGGAATGCTTAAGGACGTTCGCACGAAAATTTTCCAGTCGATAGATTTTTTTATTTTTTACTGCAGCCAAATAATGAGTTACTTGTGCCAGAAATGCACAAATAACTGAGGGTCATCGACTTCGTTTCAGAGATAAAGCGTGTGGAAAACTACCCTGATTTTGAAAAATTGGCGCACGCAATTCAGCATGGTTTACAGGGGTTTATACTTAAAAATATCGAAGGTGAGTCAACGGAGGCAAACGATCTTGGTCATATTTTGTAGAAATGAGTCTGTTGCGTAAATAATTCCACATGTTACCAACGTTTTAACAAAACTTAACCCTTCAAGAGGCATTTGAAACCGTCGCACAGATAAATGAAGAGCTAAAAAGAACGAAATTCAATGGTGCATTTTGCAAAAAATTCAAACTTCTAGACCATAGAGTTTCTTCATTTTTTCGCTAAACGTAGAAAATCGGTAGAGAAAATGATCCATCAAAAGAAAAATAGGGGTCACCGAACGTCCAAGATCGTTAAATCCAGGCAAAGCTATAGCAATGGCCATCTACCCTATCTTTGTCCATTTTATTACTTAGCGCGCGCTCTCATGCATGACGTGGCGTGTGAATTTGCGTGCGCAGTAAGGATGCACAGAAACAAACGTCCTTTTAAAAGGTCATTCCCTAGTATTGCACTGCGCATCTCGACTACGCATAATTTCACACGTGATTAGCGCGCGCGCATTAAAAAATGGCGGCTTTTTCTTTACGGCTGGACCTCGCCATAGAGGTAAATCGTCATTTCCTCATAAACGAGTGCGGTGACCTATCATTTTATTCTGTTGTTTTGAATTGAGTAATAAATTTCTCCATGTAAAATAAATATGGACCAATTCTCAGTGTAGAACAATAAACAGTCGTCGGAAACGTGACTTTAGCAAGCAAGCGTGACTATACTCATGGTGATGTTATAAGGACTTATTGGGTGCAAACAAGGTGCTGTTGCTCCTAAACGAACATGGCGACCCCTCATTTTTATTTCAAAATTAAAGTTCACATAATAGAAACAATCAATAAGCAAAGTTTGACAAAAATCTCACTGCAGGTTCGATTTCAGTGGAATGACCTTAAAGGAGCAACCTTTTTCAGGTTTCCTTCAATTTAACGGTAACTTTGCATGTGGCCAAAATAACTCAAAGTACTGTGACTGAGCACCTTTAATCATAGTGCAAAAGACAGTGCTGTGTTGAGCCACAAACATTTTGCTTCCCCATATGATTTCTTCAAGCAAAGGTCAAAGGTCAATGCGTTTCAAAACAACTCTTATTGTTTCCCAGCAATTCTGTAGACCAAACCTGGGTAAACGCGAAAAATACAGTGTGTAACACTTCTTTTTACACTTGTGTCACTTTCTCCATGATGTGTAACAAAACAGAGCATTACTTGGACCTTGCCACTGTTAAACACTGCAGGAATCAGTGACCAAATAACAATTACGTTACAGACCTTCAGCTGCTCTAGAGCAAACTTCTGATGATTACAAAATTCTGCACAGGCATCTTTAGCCATCTCACCAGGTTCTCCATCAAACTGCATGAAAGAAAACAAAAACAAAAAAACAAAAACCTTTACCTCAAGCCTTTTACCAAATTGTTGTGGTTGTTGTTGACAGCGCATCGCAAATGTTCCTTTCATGTTTCTGCCTGAGATAAATGTTCTACTATCAATTGCTTCATTGCTGTGAAGATTACTTTCAGCAGTTAATCGTTCGAGGAGCAATAAATATTTTCTAATTGTTTTCTGTCGTTATACATGTAGTCGAACACTACTGACAGAATCTACTGCTTGGGAGGTAAATAACAACACAAACCCTTGTACTAGGTTGGCTCACTGTGTAGATGTAGTTATCAGCCTGTTTGGTTGTAGTATTTCCGATATTTTTGTACCAAATTTGAACCCACTAGCTGAATGTAAGCACCGAGCCCCAGCTCCTCATGTCCTGTGCTCCATGCTCGCACCTACTGCACTTGCTGTTTCCCTCACATCCTATCTTTGTTTTGAAAAATAGAGAAGTTGTGAACAGTCTAAGAACACCTTACCCTTTCGAGCATGACATCTCCTATACAAACAATAACCTCCTCAGATTCTTCTCGCCTCTTCATCATGCTTTTCATTAATGAGACTGAAAAATAGAGATTAGCCATACAATAAGTTCTTGTATGCTATTACATAACATTAAAACGCATTTAAAAGACAACTCTATCGGGACATGAATTAAAAGTTTACTAATCTGTAGCTCATAGTGAAGAGTAATTGTTTTTTCTGACTTTCCATGACCACGAGAGGTAAAAAAAGCGCAAGTTATATTACAGTAGAAGTCCTCATACAGACCATTTTCGTATTCCCGGTATTGGACTGGAACTAGCGTGCAACTGAGGCTAATGCGGGGAGTCTTTTCAAATGCAAATGACAATCATCTTTTTGATGATATTCCCCCGCATGAGCCTCCATTACAGGCTAGTTCCAGTCCATTACCGAGAATACAAAAATGGCCTATTCAGACACCTCTGGAGAGGTTTGACTGTATTTGAAAGGCAGATCAGTGTTGCTTAAAAACAAAACACAACTAGCCCAATAATCTCAAGTTAATTCTGCTTACTGATCGCAAGATATTTCTACAAGGTCAGTACTGGGCTGTAGAAAGTACTTCAAGACAGCATCAGCTAGAACCTTAATTTGGGATTGTGTAAGGACTGGACACTATCTTGGCACTTTGCTGCATAATTGGTGAAACCAGTTTTTAAATCATGACTTCAGTACCTGAACTTGAACGCAAAATGCTCGTTGATCTCCGAGATTAACATAATTAAGTGAATTCAATTTGTGAAGGGAAAGAAAATTGTAGTTAGTTTTTGGCAAGTTTTGCAACAACACAACACCAGAATTTGAAAATGTCCGAAACCCCCACTTATACAAATGTACCTTCAGTCAATTTATATCCTAATTGTTAACAAAACTGGAGCATTGCTTTTTCGTTTCTGTAAATTAAATGTCTCTTGGGTTTTGAATTTTCAAAGTCATTCTCATGATAGTGCCCAATTAAGTAAGAAATTCCAGGTGCACTGCATAAGAGAGTTGTCAATGGTTACATCAATAGACCCACTAACCAAATGGCTTAGCTTACTTACCATGAATTTTAATTAGTGCATCCAAGTTTGGAAAAAGTTGATTGATGTATTGTCTGGACATGACATTCATTTTCATCATTGGTCTGTAGAACACCTGGAAAAAAAAGTGAACCAACATCACTAAATAGAATCATTGTTAAAGGCACATCATTACAGGTGTAGCCCAGTCCATCTTTGAAGATGTTAATTAAATTAATGGCAACACTCTCCTAAAGACATCGAGTGCCCAGACATTCGTAGCTTTTTCACTAACAATTATTTCAAGGCAAGTATCCTTAAGAACAAGACAGTCAGTTCGCACTAACCTAGACCTAATCAAATCACATGTAAACAATCATGTCCCATAATTATATTGGTTACTTGGTTAAATGGTCATTATGTACGCACAAATATGCAGGAGGCACTTAACTCAAAGTCTTCTTACCTTGTTCAATACTTTTAAATTTCTAACATGTGTTCTCTCAGTATGGATAAGCTCTGAAAAAGAAAACGATATACAGTTAATTACTGATCCCAATGGAAACAGCTGGTTTTGCTCTCCCGAGAATCTCGATGTTTCCCTCTACTTCGTCTCTGGAAACATTGAGATTCAAGGGAAAACAAAACTAACTGTTTTCCCAGGGACGAGTAACTAAGTGTTTTGCTATATAACTGGAGTTTAGCGTAAAGTAATAAGGCTAGAAGAAGTCAAAGCAACCTCTGATTAGTGGGAGAGTGGGTAATAATTGCTTAATTGTTACCCGGTGGGCGACATTTAAATTTACCCAGTCATGAGTCGTGAGTTAAAATTCGCAACATTTTCTGAAATGTGTTCAGACAAATATATAGAAAACTAAAATGTATCCTGAATACAACGTTTTATCCACCACTACTTCTGAAAACGAATTTGACAAAAGTCATTTGAAATTGAATTCCTTGAAATTTCCCCACACACTTTAAATTGCGTGCTACACTTTGTTGCTGTAGGAAGAAATGTGGTCTGGACAATTACCGTGAATGAATTCTTGTCGTTTTATTTCTTTGCCCTTAAGTCTTTTTAGAACCTGCAAAATATAGTGAACAAAAAGAGTTAAACACGATAAAAGTTCACATATGCCACCTTAACAGCTTGAACATAAAAGCTTTGAATCTGCGAGGTATGCCTCAGCCAAAATAACTTGAAGCAGAGTTCTAGTCCAGATAAATGTCTTCAGAATCTAGTTTGAAACTGGCCAGGTTTTTATTTATTACACAAAAACTGTTATGGGGAAGGTGATTTATTTTCTTTAATAAGATAAGACAGGATTTTCCTGTAGAGAAATGTACAAATGTCTTCAATGAGCAATGCAAAGCCATAGCTGCTACACGTAGCTACAGTGTATGTGTTGCCCAAGTTACCTTCTTGTCTACAACTTGTTGCCATGGCGGTGGTTGAGCATCTACTTCCATGTCGGAGTCCTAACGTTTTGAAGACAATACACAACAGAAGTAAATCAAGGGGTAGTGTACAAAATAGCATTATGAAAGCAACACTTGAGGTAGTAGAACTGATTAAACCATGCCCATTTTGTAAATTAATTTGCTCTTAAATGCAAAACTCACCTCTCAAATAAAAATTCCATAGACTTTTATTAAGGATGACCTAAACTTTCAGGAAATTGATTTTAAGAGGACTAAAGAAAATTTGTTTAACTAGTCTCCTAGGGTCCAAATACTGTACAATATTTGTACTCGTGTTGCGTTAACGACACTTTATAAATACACCTTATTCGATGGTTTGACATAATATGTGCGGATATTTTGTGAGCTGTGTAGTACATGTATTTTTCCAACTTCGAAGGAGACCGGAAAAAATACAAGCATGTTTGTGCCTGTTGTGTGATAAACCATCAAGTATGGGATTTATTATTTTACTACGATGTCATTTCCTTGTATTTCAAATTCTAGTTTTTGCATATATCCTGCATCATCTGAAATTCATACCAATTGCGTAAGGTGCGTGGGAATGACAAAAACGAAATAAGGCTCTATAGCGCAATACGAGCTCATATTTTGTGCATTCCCTTGACCATATATGGTAAAATAGCGTACAATAGTGGAATAATAATACTGCACACATTATGCAAGTGATTGTTTGCACCCTCTGAAATGTTCCCTAGTTAGCTGCTGGGTGATGTTTGTCAAAAATAATCAATCAAATTTTACAAAGTGTCGAAAGTCCCTAAATCCAGATGTAAGGAAGAGATGGGTTGTTTACCATTTATGCAAAGTACCAGAAATTTTTTAACTCGACTCGACCGACGCGAATATTTTCGTAATAAACGGGACGTCTTGAAAGGTAGTCCAAAGTTTCCAACCGAAATATCCTTGTGAAAAATGTGCTTACCATTTGCAATTCTTCACCGCCGTCTTGGAAATATGATCAGGTCGCATTCGCCCTAGTCTCTTTGGTAAATTGCTTTTCTTTTCTTTTCTTTTTTTTTTTTTCCAGTAAATGGTACATGTGAATGGGTTACCACCAGGCATTTTTGCTTCCCATTTGCACAAACCATTTCAAGACGAACCGGTTTCTCCTTGTAAATGGTAAACAACCACAATTTCTCTTAAACAGTTTCTTATTCTCTACTTTCATATACAATGTAACAACAAATGGTATGAATCATGACTCACCGGTTCTTCTTCTGGTGGCAGAAAAGAAGGAGATCGTGAGCGAGCACGTCTCCCTGGAAGTAAATAAGAAATGTTAGACATGATAACACAAACACAGCGTGATGACAGGTGCTTACTGTTAACCAATAGATTAAGTTCAATTTATTACAAACATCACATTTAATATCACAGAGTTGATTGGAACTGTTACATTTTTTATCAGATAATTCAAACAATGCAGCAAGAAGTCTAAACACGATGTTTAACTTGACAAGGTACTGGATTTAATTGCTTTAGTTTAAATATTGGTAAGTTTTAAAATCAAAATTTGTGGATGATAAATTGTCAAACACCTTTCAAATTGTTAATGAGAAAATTCCGGCAACAGTAAGATCCTACATGGCTAAACAGGAAAGCTGTCTACAAATTCTTCCCATGCAAGCGTTTTTATTCAGTTACAAAAAATGTTTAAAAACACATCATGATTCTCCGAATCCAATTCAAATTTACCTTGGGGGAAAAGATCTCTTCAATAAAGTCACATCTCTTTTACTCCTGATCCAGTTTTTTTACAGGTAAATTTCAACAAACTTACCTTGAAATTTATATGTGGTCATATTTAAACGTATCACAGTGCATTATTCAGAATACTAATCCCAGTGCTGCTAAGAAATACTGCAATCATATCATCAACTTCATATGTATGGAAAAGGTGCAGTGAATGAATGGATAACGTCATATGGAATGTCTGGCATGATGAAATGAGCCCCCACGTTAGTCAAAACAGTGGTACATGTACTAACAAAGCCATCAGGAATACCAGAATATTAGCATCTAGCTAACAGGAAAGAGCTACTTTATCTTGCTTTTACTGGCCAGCTTGGCAGTGACAAGCTACTCTTATCAAGCCTCCCTAACATCTATCAGATGATTTTGAGGGCCAATTTGGCAAAACAAACAAAACCAAGTGGAACTTGGTGACCATTATTTAAATGGCAGAACAAAGATGGCCTCCAAAAAGGTTCAAAAAGGTTCAAAAATACCCCTTTTGGAGCCAAAACTACAAGGACTTTTCACATAATTAGTCTCAACGGCTAACTTATATTTGTTTAATCAAAATTTCATCAAACAGGAGCTACAGGGCCATTCCGCTTTGGACAATGGCCAAGTATAAGTAAATTACAGTAGACATTTATACTGTTTCCTTTAAGTCTCTTGGCCAGATAATATCAAAGATAATTATGTTAACATCATTGAATAAGTAGTTATCTTACTACCTAAAGTACATGGTACACATTTTGGTAAATGTAAATGAATCATTACAAACTTGCTCTGAAAGCCATACAAGTATGTTTTATGACTGCATTTATGAAAGTTACTGCAGATAGCAGAACAATGAACAGGAAACTACCTTAATTTATTCAATGATTAATGAAAAGCCAAAGTGCAAGGAGCACATGCAACTCAGTGAATGGTTTAGTTAGCAGCTACTTTTAATTTAGGTTCAATAGTGATTAATGTTAATAGTATTATTGCAGTTATCACTGTCATCACAAAATGACGCACGCTTCCATGAATGACTTTATGGAAATTTATGAACATGGAGTGAACAACTAATGAGTGGTACAACATGTACGATCACAAAAGATAAAAAACACTCAACTCAATGGACCTTTTTGGTGATATGACAGCCACTTTGAAATACATACTAATTTGCCCCCTGAGCATCCCATAATAAGTAGCTATTTGAAACAATAGAATTCAAAATGGCCGTATCCCTGAAAAGATCCATTAGAACAATGATCAAATACAATGTTGAAAACATAATATACATATACACCAATACATTTCATATTGTTTGTCCATCTCAGGTCATTATTAATGCTTGTCCCAATGAATTGTTTCATTTATCGAGACCTAAAATAACACAATAACATGCTATTCCTTGGTTAAATGCGATATGAAAAAAAATCTGATGGAATGAGATTACATGACCTGAAATGGGATAATAAACAGAGAAGAACGGCCATACTTTCCTTGCTTATCACAGTGGAATTAGAGCAGTTTTCAGTTGAGTATTGATAGTAACCATGAACAATTAATTATTATTCTGGTTTTGGGTTTGGTTTTGGTTTTGGTTTTGGTTTTGGTTTTGGTTTTGGTTTTACTATGGTTTGAGATTGGCTGAGTAGCGTAATTGGTAAGTAATTGGTTTTGGTTTTACGACACTCAATTGAAAACTGCTTTAACTATTAAAAGGGAAGTGTCATGACTCATGTTTGACTCAGCTGAGTCTCTCAGCAAATCAATATTGAAAAGAGCACATGCATCCAAGTTTTAAGTTATCATCATAGAGTCTTGCTCTCACACATTTTGCTCTAATGGCCATTGTCAGCTGAGCCTTTATGCGCCTCTCCTACAAAATGATTTACATAGTGTATCCTTCCTGCAGTAAGTTTTCATTCACATCAGTTGAATATACATTGCCTGTTTGCACATGTGGTCCAGTAAAGTAAACTGAAGATCTAGAATGCATTCTCCCGCAGATAATATTAGTATGGTTTTATCCTGTGTGGCATTTTCCCACTGTTTCTTTTAATGACTAAATGTTATTCTCTGTTCAACATGGCTGCTTATGCATGCAAAGCAATGTTATTTAGAATTTGGGAAAACAAACATCCACCATAAATTTTTCAAGTTTAAATTGAAACTTGCATGCTGGCATTGGTCATGACACTATTCCTTTTGTTTACATACCCATAACCACAACCCTTGTCTGGGTAAACAATAAAAGAACAACTTACCACCTTCGGAGAGAGTATCCATTGTAGGAGAATCCACACCTCTGAAGAACAAAACAAAGGGTAAGACAAATAAGACCTTGTCTTCGTAAAACTCTTCAAAGTACAACTAACCCCGATTTTTTTTTCCTTTAATAAATCTACTAGTTTTCCCAATTACTTCAGCGAATCCCAACATTTCTACAGGCATTTAAAGTTGTACTTTCTGCGGCCACAACTGAGCATAGTGGTGTCTGGGTCAGGCTTCTAGTGAAATCATTGAAGGACACGGCTAAAAACACTCAAGAGACATTTGACTGGGTTTCGAGCACTGTGAAAACATATTTGGGGTATTTGTACTTCAAATTTTATCAAAAATGGACAAGACTTTTAAATGAAAGAACTGTATTATCTAGCAATACAATTTAGAGTCTAGCTATGATTAGGACACCTATGATGTATTTTTTTCAATTTTGAAGTGTGGGTCGCCAGTTGAGCGCACCACACAGCAAGTCATGATCGACAATTTGCCAGCCCATTTGAGTCATCTACTAATCTATAACCTGATAAAGACGTATAACGTTATTTATGCTTTTGCAGCAGTTAAAACAGAAGAAATTACGTTTAGAAACACCTTTTGTCCTGATAAGCATCTGTGCTTTTTAGCGGGAAAATCCCATCCTACATTGCTGCAACATTGACTGCGAGATACTGGGTACTCTATTACGATTTGCACTATTTGCCACTATTTGAGACTGTTTGTCACCATTCGCACTATTTGAGACTATTCGCACTATTCGCTATTTGGGACTATTCGCTGTTCGCTGTTCACAACTATTCGCTATTCGCTATTCGGGTTTTCCAGACACACCTCCTCGATAGCTCTCTCTTTCAGTCCGGCTTTGCACAAGTCAGCACACTTTTTCTCGCTTCTGGACGAGTGTCATCGAGATAGAGATACATGCATTGAATGAAGAGGATTGCTCTCTCCTAAGCATGCTGTACTGCTACCCCATCCAACAGCACATCTTCCTTGCATTCTACAACGATTTTGAATCACACTATCGCATGTTTGCATATATTCTTCTTAGAAGCAAAACATTGTTAGTCCTTTGATGATGTCACTGGCCAACTTGCAGATGCCCCATTCTTCACTATTCCTTGGTTGTGGCCGTAGAAAAGGTCAATTTTACAGACTTTGAAAATTCATGGAAAATTAACAAAAAAAGCTACAACGGTTATTTTTTCACAGTGGTGATCAGAAAAACAAGGGGATTTATATTAAGTGAAAAAACCATTTTGTGGGTTAATTGCAATTTAAGGAAGAAACAAAGAGGAACAGCATTGATAATCAGCATGCTCAAAGTGATGTTGGGGGCACTTACCTGTAATGAAGATTATCTCCCCTGAAGGTAAAAAAAGAAAAAGAGACAATGTTATGACTGTGCACACATACTGCATTTCTGCACAGTTGATAAATTAACTAGAAGTTTCTGTTGTTTTTGTTTTTCACCTGGTACCCCTGACTTTGCTTGATGACCCTTCAATGGTACAACTCCCTTGTTATGACTTACCCACAAAGCAACAACTTTGTTATATGTGCAAAGATTAATGCTCTAAGGATAATCAAAATGTAATGACAGCCTTGCTTGTGAGTAGCTTTGAGCTTCAATAATGAGTTTTTTCTAACTTTTGTGAATCACTAATTTTAAGCTTTCCTTGTTTTTGAAGTCAATTCTCTCATTTTGCAAAAATTTTATTTCTAATTTTAAAAGTACACATGGCTTCTTTTATAATGCAATTTTTAATAACAGTAAATTGTCAAGCTACATTCCCTTGCAGATATACTCCACCCGTCCTCTTGAAAAGTTTGTATTTTCATACAGATGCCCCTCCCATAGCATGTTAATGTTATGATTATGACCTTGCATTGTCTTCACTACAAGAAAAAGAAAAATTCCTTGGCAGTTAATTTAATATGAGCGATGTGTTTGGACATGTAAGTCGTAACAGTAACAAATAAACCACTTACTCCATGCCTGTTCCTGCCACTGATCTTCTTATTCTTATAAACTTTGTACTTAATTCTCTCTAAAGATTTTCAAAAATGAACATGTACATGTAATTAATATACAAAACTCAAAGCATGTGATAAGCATGTCAGAAGCAATTATGGTCAAACCTCCTCTTAAAGGTCATCTCAGGGGCACAACAAACTGAAATGGTAGATACACGTAGGTGGCTCTTGCAAGAAGTCAGACTGCGTCATATATGACACCATATAATAGTCCGGTAATAAAATTTACCTCTTAATTTGTAAAGTTTAAAAAAAAGTGGTCAATGGCATGTGTGCAGATGTAAAGCATCTGATGCACGGTTACTGCATAGTTTGTACAACACTGAGTTTTACCTTGCTCAAAACATCTCTTTTTGTTATGTTTGGGGGGATAGACTAGAAGTGGTGGGAAGCTAGGGGGTGCATTTTAATGGTTACACTGTGACCACATCTCCAGTCCCCACCCCCCCGCCACGCCGGCTCCCACTGTTTATGGCAGAGGTAAATTCATTTTAGCCCCCTTGAATTTTCCTTAAAAAGATATTTTTACATTGCACATAACATGCATGCACAGACACATTACTCAAAGCTAACATATATTAGTATCACCCAACTAGTGGACTAATGCAAATCCTGCATTTTGATTGGCTACGCTACTAGGGGACTATTAGTAATAGTCATCGAGTAGCGAAATTGGCGCCGTTGAGCGTGACGCTTTCTTTTGTTTTATTCCCAAATAAATATTTCTTCAACTTGCATTTGCTAACTTTATTATTACCTTTTCTGTCCGACTAGTTAAGTGATACTAAAACAATTAGACCCTTCGCCCTCAAGGGCCACGGGTCAATAGCCCATTCGGCTTTGCCTCATGGGCTATTGACCCGTAGCCCTTGCGGGCTACGGGTCTAATTGTTAATTAGTCATAAAACAGGTTAGAGCAGTTTTCAATTGAGTGTCATAAAACCAAAACCAAACTAATCACTCCGGCCAAGCATAAAGGACACAGACAATACAGTGAACCAATCAAAACTTGAAGCCAATCATGCAGCATAGTTGATGCAAAACCAATTACTTTTTAACACTCAAATGAAAACCACTCTAAACCTAAGAGAAAAACCTTGTTAAATACTTACGGGTGTCTTCATACTCTCCGATCTCCCAACAACATGTTTTTGTAAGTGTGGTTTATCAAGAGACAGTTCACTAGCGCTGTTGACAATGATAAAATTCAGAGCAAGCAATGCTATTAGCAATTACATTACATCATCAACCTTGTACATGCCACTATTTATAAAAGGTCCCCAGAGACCTTTTCATAAGCTCTTCTTTGACAAGTTGTCCATTCAAAAAATTGCTGACCACCATTTTCTTCAGCTCCCCAGATGTCAAGCCATACATCATGAAATACTACATTTAGTTCTTAAGATATGCAGAGTGCTTTAAATCCCATGTTACAAATACTCACACTTGACTTTCATGTACAAAATTCTGGTACATTAAAGGCAAGAATGGACACAGAGCCAAAGTTACTTCCTGTGTTATTTTGCTGCTCAATGATAAAAACTTGGTTTTCGTTTTGTGTCATTTGTCTATCTCGGAAGACTTGTTGTTTCCTGAAGGTGAAATTTTGAGGACTAAAACTATGCATGACACAGCAGGTGTTGGTTTACCTTTTCGTTTTTGACATTCCATCCTGAAAGCCAGGGGAAAATGAAACATGTTATTAATAACCTTGAATAGTAAAATTTAATTTCCACAGATAATCGTGGAAAATGGAGTACAGACAACTTACAGTTTAAGGAAGTGTATGCATCCATATCCACCTCAAGGAAGATAATGGAAACTACAAACAGGAGCGGAGTTTCTAAAGCCAACATTTTTAAAGAACCATGGTTGACACAGACATCACACCTTCTTTCAACGGACTATTTAATGACTTTTAAATGGCAATGCAGCATTATTCAAGGGCTAGTTTTCCTCATGATTACATGTTAAACTTGTTCAAGAGGAGTGAAGCAAAAGACGGAATACCCCAGATCACACTGAAGACAAGATTACTTAGACTGCTAGGTGCTTGACAAAATAACTTAACTCCTGTACCATCAGAATCAACTTTTAATACTTCAAATGATTTTTTCCCTTGACCTGCATTTTGTATGTGTATACCCATGGAAACTTGTCAATATTGTAATTGAATACACTGTAGTCTCAAAAATCCATGGCTTGTCAACAAAATTCAAGGACTACTAATAAATGCTGATATACTTTTCATGGGAAAACCTAAACGCTTCATTTTTCAAGAACTTTTCAAGGCTTGTATGAGCCATGAACCATGGTTGGCATAGACCATGGCATAAAACCATGAACCATGAATCATGGTTGGCATAGTTGCACTGTAAAAATTATTTCATTCTACTGAACAGTGGAATTTTAACCACTTGACAATATTCTCAACTCCCCCAAACAGACTAATCATAAGTTACATGTAGGCATAATCATGTCTGATTCCAAAAGATGCCACAAACACACACACAAACATTATACTTGAGGCCAAGGTCAATGTTACAATGTCATAGATCTAGTAAAACTTACATCACCAGAGCTTAAAAATCCTTCCCTGAAAGTCAAAGAAAACAATCAAATTGTTGACTGATCAATCATCATGAGATGTATAAACAAACATTACTCTAAATGAATCTCTGATTCAACCCTGAGCCCCCTCCCCCCACCCCAAAAACAATGATTAAATAAGAAAAAAATCCACAGTGTGAAATATTTGCAGAAATCATTGTGGTGTCTAATCAGTGTAGAGTTCTTACTTGCATGAACAATTCAAAATAAAGCAAAATTAGCTATCAGAGATACAAAAACCGCTGTTGAGCTTTGTCATTTAACTACAAGTCACTTTACTCAGCAACATAGCGACAGTGAGACAATCAGAAACTGATTAAAGTGGCTTGTTACCTGTCAGGTGCCCTGTCATCCCCAGGTATTCTGAATCAAACAAAGGCGAAACAAAATACTTCTGTCATTAACAGAACCTAACAGAATGGGCATAGACTTAAACAACAATGACCTATGCACACTAATTATGGCAATCTAGCTAGACTGGCAGCACAGAGGGGTGGCACTATGGTGAGAGTGACTGCCTGCCAGCAATGCTGTCAAGATTCAAATCCTGGACTTAACAAATAAATAAAAATAAAAACGTAAATAAATAAATAATACATAAACATACAAAGCATAATTATATTCAGACTGAGTTTGCTGTTAGCTTTCATATATTTTCCTATAATTTTTCTCGCAGTTGTCCAGTTTTCCTTTCACTTTCTCCTCCAAAACCTTCAAACCAACAATCAAAATTCCATTCCAATCTGGTGTGTCTTCCTGATTAATAAGTCTTGCTGGTAACAGCTGGACACAATCATTTATTAGGGTTTTTGAGTTATATTTTTTTACAAAAAAATACCTCTCAGTCGGCGCGTCGAGTATGTTACGGGTCAATGGGTGAGCGAGTGAGTGAGTGAGAGATGTATGTATGTCACACCAATCAGATTGGATCTACTATAAACAGCCAATCAAATTTCTTGTTGTAAAGGTAAATGGTATGTGAGAAGATCTGATCCCGATAAAGTTCAGAACGGCTGTATTCATTCTTCTATAAAAGAGGAGGAAGTATTCATATATTGGGTTTACTTCGACATTTTCTGTGGGTTAGGCTGAGGATTTTAGTTAAATGAACGAGATAAGCCTTGAGGTTTGAAACAGTTCGTGAGTTCATAGTATGCAAATGCAACAAGATATTTTTATTTTCAGTTAAGGTAACTTGATACTTTTGTTTTTCACAAGGAGTAAATTCAATTAGAGGTCACGAATCGTTGCTTCTAGTTCTTAGGACATGTTTTAGAGGGGACGAGACTTTAGATTTGAAACAGTTCTAATGTTTACAATAGTAAGTGTGGGTAACGATTGTTTTGTTCTTGTTGTATGCAAATATAACAATATATTTTTGTTTTTTAGTTACAAAGTGTAATGTGACACTCTTGTTTTTCACAAGGAAGTAAATTCAATTAGAGCAGACAAATCGTCACCACTCTTTCCCACGAGATGTTTGCTATCTTTAGTAACAAATGGTAACTTAACACTTTTATTTTTTATATGGGAGTAAATTCAATTAGAGCTGACAAGTTATCGGCTATTGTGTCCAGGATATTAAACAAAAAAGCTTTCATTTCTGGATGGTTTTTATGTCTCTGCAGTAGCAGTTTAATAGTTTTGTTTGATGACATTCATTTCAGTCTGATATTTTTTAAGGTAAAAAGTATGAAAACTGTTCAAATGTTCTTTGAAGACTGCGTGGCACCAAGTTAAAGTGCAATTTAATTAACTCAGACTTTCAACGTGACAGAGGTTTTTTTCGCTTTCTTTCTATTTTCAGTGAAGTTGTGTTGTGTTGTGTTGTGTGAAAAGGTAAACTTACGTCTCGTATAAAATGCGCAAAAGCCCCTAAATTAACTTGAGTATTTTTGAGCAAAAATTCCTCTTGGGGGTTGGAAGGGTTCTGTGATCAGTGAGTGAGGGAGTTATGCATGTGCGCGTGTCACACCGGGTTGTATCAAAGAATGAATCAAATTGCCTGTTAGAAAATAAGATGGTATCTACATTAATCTGGAGACATGTCAGACTACTGTAGTTTGTTCAGTCAAACATTTTAGCTATCTTACCATGACCGATGTAACATCGCAACCAAAGAAAAAATGTCAAATTAACCAAATCATTACTGTACCATGAATGCTTCATGAATGCTCCGACACTTCACACAAAAAAAAATAACTCTTGCACGCCTTGCGTGCCTATGTTTACTGTTACTTGCTGTTTATAGTTGATAACAAATAGCTCATTTCTATTACCTGTTGTCTCTTCCACCTGAAATCTGTAAAACAAAATTCAATCAGTATAGCACGTTTTAAATGGTAATTAGACTTGGAGAAAAACGTCCATTGCAATTCTAATATATAGATTCAGGCCAGCCTAAAAGCACAGTTCCTGGGCCTCGTTGTTCAAAGTCCAATTAAGCTAACCCAGAAAAAGGTAGAATTTTGATTTGAGTTTTGTAACTTTGTGGTGAGCTTTTCTCTATATTGTTTGGCCTTCTGTTTTGATTTTTAATAATCACCACATACAAAAAACAAAACAGCAAAAAACATTTGTATAGAAGAAAAAGTTATAATTCGGTTAACTTTTAATCCTGGGTTAGCATTAAGCGGCTTACGAACAATCCTGCCCTGTTTGCAACAAGTTAACCTAATATGAGCTCGCGATCCAATCGATAACCAGCACTCGGTCAGCGGTCAACTTCAAAAAAACACGTGAACTTGAGGAGCTGTAAACTTGAACCTGCGATATGGTCATGTGATACTGGTCAGTGGATACCTTGTTTTGACAGGTGTCAATTGATCATAACACGAATGTCCAGTATCAAGGAAGTACACAGTAAACCAAGGCTACATGTCTCTGTCAACCTATTATTTGAAGTATGGCCACCATGTTGGGCAACTCTGTCGTCGTCGTCGTCGTCGTCGTCGTCGTCGTGTGTACGCGCCCATGAGCAATACTGCTAGCCATTATAACCATGAGAAAATCAACTCATGGGTTTCCTTTTCTTTCCTCTATGAGTATGGGGCTCCACTTGGCAGCCCTTTGGGCCGCCGGAGCTCCGCTATAAATTAAAATATACTCCAACTCTCTAGCATGTTTCTTGAAAGAGGATGAAACACTGAAGTTAAGATTTCTCATTTCCTCAGTTCCTAAGTTGCAATAATTATACAAACAATACTATCTGCACTGCAGTATGCTTTTTGAAGAGCAATTGACAAACGCCAGATAACAATAACCATTGCTTCTTTTGAGAATTAAAAGAAATGCTTTCATACATATATTATACTATCTTGTTAACAAGTAAGTTACAGGGTTGTACCTGATGGAAACTCCTACTGAGGCATTTGAAGAAGAAGAAGAAATTTCAAAGAAGAAATTTCAAATCTACTTACTTTTTCAATGCATATAGGATCTCGAAATAAAAAATAATTTCAAAATTTACAGCAAACAAGTGCCTCGGTTCGCCTGTAACTAGCTATGGCCCTGACTTACCAAATCTTCATCAAAAGAACCACTCTTTTTCTTGTTATAGTGAACTAAAAGAAATAATTATTATGAGAGATTAGTCTGGACTGGCCATCACAAAGATCTCTACAATGCCAAAAACTGAACAGAAGTTCCCACTGTCCATCCAGGTCAATGATTATTTCTCTTCCCCAACTTGACTAGTCGATGTAAACAACCTTCGATAGCCCAGGCATTAAATTAAAATTTACCTTAACTAACAAGTAGCTTCTTAGAATGCCACTGAATATTCCATGGCCTCATATGTATAACAGTACTATGCTTATGTAAAGTCTCCCTCTTGAACATAGAAATCAGTTCTAATTTTCCATAAACATCTAAGAATAGCTAATCAATACCTGTTGTACTGCCATTGTCTGACTCATTTTCATCATCATTTTCATAGTTTTTTGTCCCATCTAAGAAGACGCCAAATAAAGAGCAGAAAAGAATCCAGGTTACACATGTATGCCTCACAAGACATCACAACCACAATTTTTAACTTGTGACTTTCATGTTCATAGCTATACCCAGTGTTTCTCAGTCCAATTTTCACGTAAGAGTCAATTTAAACTCATCACAAATAGATGAGCTTGGGAACTGGTGCCTTAAAGGTTAGCGGGGTGCCAAAGCCATAAGCCGCTAGGAGGTATCCATGGCAACCCTGGAAAGCAGGAACCACCCAATGAGCGTCCGCTAACCAGCACCGTCACACTGAAAGAAATTCAGTGGAATCTACTTACTTGGAGAATACTTACCCTGACAAAGAACAAAACGGGAGGGAGGAGAGGGTGCAAGAATCCGCAATGATTCGCGAGCAAAGCAGTGCAACTGATCCGCAACAATCAGCAGAATACACTACAACAATTATGCAATTAACCATAAACCCCTGCAAAACCCCTGAAGGCCGCCCCACAGGTCACGTACTCCCAAACGCAGAAACCGCTGGCTGCATAAGCTCATATTTAACTTGCCTAAATGATATTAGCTGGATGGGCATGCTAGCTGGCTGCGTTAGCTCAAGTTTAAATGTGGCTAAGTATCATTTAGGCAAGGTTATCTATTTGTGATGAGTTTAACCTTGCCTAAATGATATTTAGCCACATGTAAAAATATCCACTGTCAATCCAACCTCCCACGTTGACATTAAGTAATGACCTTATAATCACTTCTCACAACAGAACTACATCTACTTCTTTTGCTTTTCCAAAACACACAAGACAATAAAATATGACATTCATTTCTTATGACAATGGACTGTGTTATATGCTACTCACATTGAGATGAAGCAGGCTGACTAACTTTTCTACTATAATTTGCAAATGACGGTGATCTGCCAGCTTGATTATTTGTTTTCTAAAACAAACAAACACACAAGGTCAGAGTTCACAGAAACAGTGGAATCCCAAAAATTGGGTAGTTTGAGTTTTGTGGGTAAAATTACAGCATTCAACTGAGGGGGGTGGGGAAGGACTTTTTGTTTAAGTTATCAGGAAGTTTAAAAAATTGAGGATTTTACTGTACCTATCATTCTTGTATTGGCATTATCGGACAATCTAGTCCATAATTTTAGCGTGTGTTAGTAATTGTACATTTCCTTAAACATTTTCTGAGATGGTTTTGGAGTCCTATCATTCAGCAAGTATGTAATAAGCAAGTACAACGTTGTGTGTATTTCATGAAATGGAATCAAGAAACAAGTCTTCATCTATTACACTCACTCTTTTCTTCTTTGTTCCCGGACATTCTTCAATTGCCTCAAAGCAAGCCCCTTTGTGTACATTGTATTCACACGCTAAAACACACAAAAAAAGACAGAGACAATGAAAATGCTATTGAAGGTTTGGACCCACGCTTTGCAGGCCAATTATAACCTTTGTCAACTCCCTCCTGAATTCAAAGATAAACATTTTCTGAGCCTATTGGTTTATCAGAACAAGTACAAGTTCAATAAATAGAGGTTATGCATGGCAGCCATGTTGCATGGCAGGAACAATAGATTCCTTTTTGCTATGGGAAAAACATTTTCTTTCCCATGCAAAACATTTTCATTGTTCCTGCCATACAACATGGCTGCCATGCTAAACCTCTATCGATGGGATATTGATACTAGCTACATGTAGTGCAGTGGATGTTTTTACTCCCTGCCTCTCATTGTCATGGGCTGTTCAGCAATTCATCTGAGTGTTTACTGTGTTAAGAGTACAGTGCCACAGTATCACCAGCTTTACCTGGTTGCCTGTGGTTTTCCTGACTCCCATTTACCCACTCTGGACAACATGCTGCTCTCCAGCAAATGTAGCCATTTCCTCCTGTTAACCAGTACATATAAAGTCTAGGAAAGTTCTCTGACTATGCATGTTTGAACATTAAAAAAGGTTTAGTAGACGTACTTGAACATTGATAGCCTTGATCTCCAATACCCCACAGTAGACCACTACAGTGATTGCAGAACGTCATACTTGTGTAATGTGTACTAACAAAATGGTGTCCCTTACTCTGCAAAAAAAAAAAACAAAACAAAACAAAAAAACAAGTAAACATTGACCATTTGTCAGAGGCAAAATGAGCCTTCTTTCACAACTTTTTATCAAAATTATAACAGCTTTTAAGATGTTTAGAGAAAATGCAGCAGTGCTGTTGTTTAGTTTTGCCCTCACAATGACAAGCAACAGTAATTTGGTTCTACTCACTTTCACCAAACCTCTTGACCTCACCAATTTCATTTTTTGCTATCATTAATGACATTTCTGAAGTTTCTTAATAATGCAAATAAACTTACAGTGTCTACAGAAAGAGCGCAAAAGTTAATGTCTGAATGAATGAAAAGGTGAGAGATGTCAGACTTTTCCCTTAATCTGCAATCCATATATTCAATAAGTGTGATTTACTGTACACGTGCACAGCAAGGATGTTGCTCTTAATATAAACTCGGCAAGCTCTAGCTACACGTGATAAGATGATAATTCTCAAACACAACTTAAAAAAATACATTATTTTTTTTTAGCAAAATGTATAGGGGAGTTTCTACCTTTTTGCTTGCTTTAATTTTAAACAGTGGCTTATTCTCTTTTCGTGTGAAGCTCGAGTATCTCTCCAGGATATTTGCATTGGTCCCTTGTTGCTAAAAGAAATAAAACCACTCAAAATTAACTCCCCCAAAAGATGTCAATACTTGGAAGATTGAATTCAGCCCAGTGCAGTAAACTTTGCAGTCTACAGACAACCGCTGAATGTGTTAGTGGTGCATGAATAACTGACAGACGCATGTCTACAATATTCAAATTAAGAACAGAGTTCAAATCTGAAAGCTACCTATGAAAAATCAATTGTATGTTCAACTTTCAACTTACCTTAACAGTAATTCCAACTTGTTTCAAAAAAGTAGTAAGGGCAGATGCCATAGCAGAGCTGGTTTAAAAAAAAAAAACATTATACATGTAGTTCAGTGACTTTCTTAGGAATAATAACAGTCAGTACACGGGCTTCCAAGTAAGCCAGGTATCTCCTACACTGGAAATTCGCACATTAAATTTCCACACGTTACTTGCAGGCAAAGAAAGGAAAGTCCTGTGACATATAGCCCAGGATGAATAGTCTTTTCGGTTACAAGGCTTCATGTCAGTTTTGGATGTCTTTGTTTCAGCGATGCCCTTACTCGCTTTCATCTTTGGGCGATAAATGAAACTCACCAAGTCGCCGAGCCAAGTAGCCTCTTTTTTCAGTATCAAATTGACAAAAAAATCATTCACACACTAACTTTCCCTGAATTTAACCACTCCCAAGTGACCTATAGGCACCATCCCATCCAATAGTCTGCCATGGGCATCAACTTGAAAGTTTATTACTTACTTTCTGTCAATCTGAGAAGCATCTACAGCAGTATTCGCATCCAATTCAGCCCTAGAAAATAAATAAAAATAACAGGTTGTTATAGGAGATTCTGGATAATACAAAATTTCATGACCTTATATTCCTTCCCCATTAAAAGGATATGTTGGTGTCAATCTGTAAAAACCTAAAAACAATAAAACTGAACTTACAAGACTCCCTCTAAGTGTGGCATCAAAGTTTGTTCCACTACTTGAAGTTCCTTTCCTTTATCCATGTTGTCATCTGAAAGTCCAAATAATGAAATCATTAATGTTCAATGGGCCACCTTTACATGCAACATTTATATCATTCTGTAAATAAATGGAAGCAAAGAATATAATTGCACTTGGCACCTTCTAGCTGGTGATCGCCAAATAAACTCCCAAGACCAAGGGCCCGTTTATTCCTGAAGTCTGCTAACAGTTCTTTAATTTCTTCTCCTGCAAGATCCCTATTAAATAATGAAGACAAACAGTTTAGTGGAGAAACTAATCAATGTGCAATCAAATAACACTAACCTTACCTTCAAAATGCCTGATACTCATGCTAAAATTACACTGTAGAGTCATACATGCCTTTTTGCCCCACCACCCTCCCTGCCAACCCCACACTACAAACATATGCATGTATGTATATGTATAGGTAAAGGTAAAGTTTGAAAATGAGCCAAGAGGCCCATCAGGCTGGATTTATCCCAGTTTCTGTAGCATGAAGCGATTAGGAATATTTCTACTTCCCCCTGGATGGGACGGTAGTCTATCAAATGTATATGCATAGGTGTACTTTACAAACAATACAGTCATCCAATACAGTCAAACCTCTCAACCGACTACCTGGGGTAGACTTTACTGCTGTTGCAGGACTTAGAAAAGTGTATGCAATGGCAAATGTTTCAAGGGATGACCAAACCAGGCTGCTTTACTAAGGTGGTGATTATAGAGACATGGCTGTCATTGACAGTTTGATGGTACTGTATATCTCAGCTACAAAACAAAAATCAAAGAAATTCTCATCTTTGAAAACAATGATTGTACCTTGCTTGTTGAAACAAGATTTTTAGATTATCTTCAGACCCTAAGCAACTCTCTGCAAGAAAGAAATCAAATTACATACTAACTTAACTTTAAAATAATGGAAACAAATTACAAAAGAAATGGATTCTGAAAATGACAAGCAAGTCCCAAGAATGAACTTTACAGGTACTCCATCATAGACATTTACAATACTTACCAATGGGCTCTACAATTGTTTCTTTATCCATATTGATAACTTTCAGAGGCTAACATGAAACACAGCAAATAAATTGTATTACTTCAGGGCTCAAAAAAGTGTCGTCCAGTCATCCAGGACAAGTAGATTTTCCCTCTGGGTAAGTAACTTTTCATTCTCACTTATCCAATGGGCAAGGGATCAGGTCTGTCAAATATATCATTAACCCAGCAAACTAAGACTTGCCCAGGACAAGCAAAATTTGAGAGCTACATGTACTTGTCCCAAGGGCAAGCTGGAATTCAATTTTTTTTCAAGCCCAGTGCTTGTTACATACTGGTCACATTACTGAGCTGTCATATACAGAAAAAGCAGGGTGATTTGGGATAACGTACCAACAGGCTTATCTCAACATCTGCCCACCCTTAATACTTTTCCATTACAAACAGCATTGGCAATCACAATGTAATACATACCGCCCGCTCAGCCAGAAATGTAGAGTAGATCTCATACGACCACTTCTTCATTTCTTTTATTGTTCCTTCTCTGTAGGTATCTGTTACCATCCAAAAGAACTACAGAAATGATGTGATGCAGTTAAAATAATGTTTTTCTTGAGGCTTATTGCAAACATAAGCCATAGTCAAAACTTAAACATTCCTATGAAACTAAACAAAAACAACAATAATAATTTATTACAGATCACCTACCAAACTACTTGGATCACTGTTTGATATAAGGTAATGGAGGAACACTGCCAGATGAGCTAGAATTGAAACAAAAAAGCAATATAAAATTATATCAGCTGCACAACACAGCTTTCCCAGATATAAAACTTTCTAAACTTTTGCTAAACACATTTTGAAAACTAGTAAAAATGCTAAGAACGAAACAAAAGAAAATGTTTATCTCAATATTAGTTGATGTCTTTTACCTGGCTTATTCTTAAGAATTTCTAAATCATTAAATGGACCATGGTCATCAATCTGTTGATTAAAAAAAAGATGAGCCAAGATTTAAAATCAAGACTTTTGTGGCCTACAGTATAAAATAATTCTTGCCCCTTGATGGCTACAAGTAGGGTCATGTTGGGGCCCATTAATTTTTGGCCCACTGACCTAGTGACATTCAAATTATTTGTGACAAGTCTTTGTGTAGTATTCTGAGACGAGGCACCTGACAATGACATCTCGCAAGATACTGGTGTCACACCGCAGTGAACCAGAGACACCTCATCCACTGGGAATAACAACAGTTCTTATTTAGCTACCTCTGTGAGCAAGTAAGATGAAACGGATCCTGTGTCATGATTGGCTACCCGAGCAGGCAAGATGGCACTATCTTGCCCACTCAGGATTACCCGCTGTGTCCCAGAAGAAAATAGTGTTCATTTTCCATATAATAAATCCTTTATCGACCAAGCTTGTTCAGACAAGATGGCTGGATATTGGCCTCATTCTCTTTTGTGTGTTTATGGACCGAGACAGTGAACTTGGCCAATATCCAGCCATCCTGACCTCATGCTTGGTCCTGCCTATAACCCATATATTCTGCCTGCTTCATGCTACAGAAATTGAAGTGGGATCTGATAAATTTGGCATGTGTCCATCAGTGCCTACCAGTGCCTCTGCATGAATCTTGTTTCTATAGTATGTAATTACTAAGAGTGGCAATACTCCCCAAAAATGGGATGGTTATCCCTCAAAGCTTTACTCTATAAAAATGCACACTTAGCCCAAAGAAAACTTAGCATTCAAGATTTTTTTGCAATGCTAATAAAGCAGTGTATACCCTGGTAGTAAGATACAGCAGAAGAACATGTACATCATTTTGCCATGTAACCCACACTTGCGTACACCCTTCCCTTTTGGCACAACCACAAATTAACAATTATACGCAAAAAATCCCACATGTATATTCACTTCACCTTCTCGTCATCTGAAGCAAACTCTTCATCTTCCATAGATATGATTGATGCATGTGACTGATTGTGTTGCATGACACTCTGCTTGGTATTATCTGTGGAGTCAGCCTGTGATTCATCATCACCATCAGCATAGATATCCGCAGTGTCACTCCGACTTCTCTTCTCCATGGGTTCTGATAGCGTTGGTGTGGCTGGTGGAGAGCCACTGCTGCTGCTGCTTTTTGCATCATCAAGTTGTATGGCTTTGTTTTCTTGACTAGTTGGATTCCAAGCCCTTGGAAGGGATGAGGTCTAAACAGAAAAAAGAGCCAGAGAATGATGCCACAAATGAAAGAACAGGTTATCATGCTAATTTTACTCGCTGCGTTGTGTGAAAAAAAAAACAAACAAACAAACCACTTGGGTTCTTTGTTTCTATCAACAAATGAAAACAAGGTCAATTAGACAAGGAAATCAATATAGCCAGAAGTTCCATCCATACGTGTATGTGACCTGTAGGGCCATCACAGTGGTCACTTGCTCATCGCGTGATGTTTATTGCGTTTGCTTTGTTCTTCAAGTTGATCTTTGCAGATCACTGGCCCCTGTTTGTTCAGTGAATCTTTGTACAGCATTGTCATGTCTTGTGCAAGACTAGATATCACAGTATCTGAGAGCTCATCTGATATCACTGACGACAATTACTATTGTTCAAGCCCTGTCCTTGCGTGTTATCAACTACAAAGAAAAGATCACCTTACCACCAGATTTTTGCGAGTTTTAGCAGGTGATCCCACAAAGCCATGCATCCGTGGCATTCCAGATGCGTCATCAAAGCTCTTTTTCTTGCCACTACCATTATCTCTAACAGACAGAACTTTATCAGAGGAGTTGCCATTTACAGCAGGACGGAAGAAAGCATCTGGGCTGGAGCGCTGTCTAACATGTAGTGGACCATCAGGCAGCTGTGTAATGTTCACAACAAGTCTGTTAGCATGTTAGCAAATACTGATGATTCACTCAGAAGCCAAGCACCTCTGCAGAAGTTGTAATTTCTCCCTGTTTTACACACCTTTGTGCTTAAAGGGCCCATTAACCGATTTATGTGCGCACTCGCGCGTTGCTAAGGAAGTGAAATTTCACTTCCAGTTACTTACGTCAGCCTGAGCACAGAAAATAAAAATAACTCAATAACTTCCAAATTCACTCACGTTCTAGATGTTTTTCTTTGTGTTTCACAAAATGCAAAGTTAAAAAAGTACAAGCAAAGACAAAATAAGAGAAAGACAGAAAAACAAGAGCAATAGAAAGAGAAAAACTAACTCCGTGTGGCTTTGTTTGATCTTAGCGAAGAACACTGGTAGTGTAAACTGCGCATGTGCTGATAGGGTAACTTCCAATATATATCGGGCGCACTTCCGGTTTCTTTAAATGCTAAAGGGAACGCAGTTTTTCCTAAAATCCAGCCTTTTTTGACGGATTTCAATTAAAGCCAACGTTGGAAACATAGCTATGCATTCCTTTTTCAAAATCATGCTTTTTTCAGAAAATTATGAACTTTTTAATACTTTGAAATTCTCTCAAAATCTGACCTTTTAGAAATGAAACAAAATCTATGCATAGTGTCATGAGGATTTAAATTAAAATATTAAATCAATGAAAAAAATTCCAATAAAGTAATTTGCCTGGGAGCCTTTGCGTTTTTCAGTATTAGTCACATGACCACGGGCGTGGCCTGATGACGTCATCACCAGTGTTGCTGATCATGAAAAAGTTTAAACACATGAAATAACTCTGATGTAACTAAAAATGATGAGGTTATATGAGAATAAATTTTCCCTAGCAACGGCTCGAAAAGATCAGTTAATGGGCCCTTAAGGGCTAGGTTCATTGTCATTTGTTCTGACTATTGTTTTCTAAGCAAATCCTGTTAAGCCTTCTGAGAGATGCATGGTGCCTCAACATGCACATAAATTATTGAAACTACAGTTCAACCCCTATTAAACAGCCACCCTCAGGGAAATGGATAGTGGCTGCCTAAAAGGGGTTGGCCATTTAATAGAGGTAAAACCAATAGAAAAGCCCTCATCGGGACTTTGATTACTGGCCGCCTAATAGGGGTGGCCGTTTAAAAGGTGACTGCTTAATAGGGGTTTTGACTGTACTTTCTTCTAAATAACTTTCTTCTATATAAATAATAGCATCAAGCATGCTCAAGACTTAATGCCATAAAATTGAAAAAAAAAAATGGGTTTTGACACATAAAAATTTAGGTATGGACCAGATAATTGAATGGCTTAGTGCAAGACTGACGTAAGTGACTTTTTCGAGTGAAAAATGATTTTTTCGTTCAAAAGCGCCCAAATTTTTGCATGTGGTCTCCAACGTAATAGGAAAACATTGCCCTGTGTTTGTATTCCTTGTTTTTTTCGCCTGATGTACAAAACAAAGTGGAAAGTTTACTCGCTCAAAGACGGGATCTGGAAATGAATTTCTTCAACTACGTTGTGACGTAAGCTTGCGTTTGCATTATTTTGGCGCGTAAGACAATGTCAAGCTTTCGATCAGACAAGTTGAAACCTCACCTGTTGCATGAAGTCCGCTTATTTGACTCATATTTGCGCCCGCCTGGCGGTGAAAGGACTTCATTAAGTCCGGAAACCCGTAAGTCACTAGCATATCTCAAAGAAGCGAGATGTGTTGCTGTTCCAAGATCGCTAAGCGGTCGAAGGCACACTGAAGCCAGGCGAGGAGTTTGAAAGCACTTCTCATGCCAAAAAATGAGTCGATGGCGAGAAGTGGCCCATTTGCCAAATGTTGCTGTGCAGAACGTTTGGAAATAAAGAAGTGCTTTTAGACTCTAAAAAAATCTGTTTAGTCGGCCCGTAGACCTTGCCGTGTTGAAGTTGCTCAGGGATATCCCATAATAATCTTTAATGCATCTCGATAGGTCTTGTCAGTCGATCTCAGTCGGCAATGGAAAACATGACAAACTTACATTTCGCTCAGCCAACGGAATATTAATTGAAACAGAATCAACGGAAAAGATTTTTTTCACTGAGAAAAGTAATGTATTACTTCATTTAGACAAAAATAGCCCTAAGCCCCGATTCTTTCCAGGAATAAATAGCCAATGTTTTCATGTAAGAGAAATGATTGATCCAAAGTCGCAATTGTTGACCATTGTTGTGTTACAGTGTGACAGTTGACCTTTTGGGAACTGGGGCAAACAAACGCCAATCATATTATGGACTAGCGGCTTTCGATCGCTTGCCTTTATTATCATGGAATCCCAATGGAATGATTCGTTTGTGAGGTTAGAAGATGGCGAGAGAAAGAGACAACAGTGTAAGTCTTTTGTCTTTAAATATGCCATTCCTTTTGCTATATATTTTCCGTTTGTTTTCGGTTTCCCCGCTTAGATTCAGTTCAGTGTTTTCACAAATATACAGGGTATTTAATTATCGCAGAGACGGAGCAATTTCAGATTGACTCAGCCGTTCAAGTACTGTAATTCGGAAAATCGTCTCTCTTCGAATGTCAAGCATTAATTCCTTGTGGCAACATTTCACGAAATATGTTTTATAAGGTATTTGTTGTTCGTCACGCAGTCAAAGTAATGGCAAGCATCGCTGTTATACCACATTGCATTTCAAAACGTTTTACATCATCGCAGTAGCACCTATGAAATGTCGCATTTCGCTAGTGATTTTCCCTTTTTTTTTTCGCAAGAATGCAAACCGAACTCTTTTTTGTTCTAAACGAGTTTCATGTTTTCACTGATGGCAAAACGTTTCACTCTCAGAAGATAGGTAACCACCGCTCATAGACACTGGTCGTTGACTTTACTTAGATTCCCGATCATGCATGCTGTGTTTATGAAATGAAGCGTTTTCTTGTTTTATTATTTTCCCTAGCCTGGCTAGCACCAAAATAGAACTAACCCTACCACAAAGTGTTTAGAGACTCTCACCCTAAGCCCTAGCCCTAGCCCTAGCCCTAGCCTTAACCCTAAACCCTAGCCCTAGCCCTAGCCCTAGCCCTACCCTAGCCCTACCCCTAGCCTTAACCCTAAACCCTAAACCCTAGCCCTAGCCCTAGCCCTAGCCCTAGCCCTAGCCCTAGCCCTAGCCCTAGCCCTAGCCCTAGCCCTAGCCCTAGCCCTAACCCTAGCCCTAGCCCTAGCCTTAGCCCTAGCCCTAGCCCTAGCCTTAACCCTAAACCCTAGCACTAAAACGGTAACCCTAACACTAAATGCTAAATGCTAAACCTAGGCCAAGGGTTAGGGTTTGCTTTTAGGTCTAATGCTAGCTGTGGGGTTATGTTACCTTTACTGTAACTGTCAAGCTATAGGCTCATCTTTCTCTAAGGCCCATGTTCATCCATTTCGTTTTGCAGCCCTGTATTATTGTTTTGAAGTCACTGTTGTCCTAATGTTTCTTTCTTTTTTTCCGAAGACAAAGCGCAAACCAGCTAAAAAAATATACGGGGCTATGCTCTTCTACTCAATTGAAGACGACACGCAAAAATTCGGGCGCTTTTGAACAAAAAAATCATTTTTCACCCGAAAAAGTCACTTACGTCAGTCTTGCACCAAGCCATTCAATTATAGCTTTTTACACACATGATTTTGGACAGTCTATGTAGCTGGTAACAGTTTTGCATTTTTAAGTCTATATAACTGGTAATATTGTACATTGTACACTGTACATTATTAGTTTCCTTGAAGATGTCTATTAACATCAGTTCTTCATTTTCCCTTCTTTCCAAGTGAAAGGAATCCTCTCCTTTCTGTGAACTGTCACTCTATATATCTGCTATGTACAGTCTGTAGACATCAACAGACAAGTATAGTGCATGCAGTCAATGAAATGATTAAGCAAGCTAACATAGGAAAAAAGAAATTGGTACATGCCGGGTTTTTTGGGTTTTGGGTCATAGAAAATCTATGGCCCCAAAACCTGCCTGCTTGCTATTGAATTTGCCATTAAAGGGTAAAAGAAAATGTTAGAAATTAATTACTGCACTGTTAATGTTAAAAAAGGTTAGTAACATTAGAGGATTATTGCATACTTACAGATAACTTCTTAATCCTTTTTTTCCCAGGATAAGTAACAGAACCTATACCACTAAGTGGCTACAGATTAATGCATAAGTATCATTAGCAAGTCTTGTTGGAAAATGTTTACATCAGAAATCACCTTGTGCAATAATCTACTATTAACAGCTGTATAGAACATGCTCAGATGTTGAGTCAGTTAGCATTGAATGTACTGGCAGATGTCCAGTCGATAATGGTTATATCAGATAACTGATTAGCACGTGTTAAGGTCCAATGAGGACAGATGATGACTAGCAGGTGACACCAAAAGGAACCACATAAGAGATTTCTTGAGAATTTTACACCACTTATGCTCAATTTTAAAATACTTGACACTCTGAAGTTCATGGAAAACACTGACTCAAAGCAAAACTACTTCAATGCCTTGTGGCCCAAGAACACGTGGAATCCTGGCGCATGCTCAGATCTAAACACCACTGACCGTAAAGGCAAGACTTCTGCTCCTTGTTGTTAACTCTGTTAACTTGCATTTAACTGCATTATAATGTTAAGGGTTTACAGCAAAACTAATAGCCAGCAGAATACATTACTCCATCATTCAAAAGCTCAATAAACTATAGCAAGATATTGACAGAATAACAACTCACAACAGTTTGTATGCCATGTGTTGAATATGGGCCATTTATAACTTCCCAAGTGGTTCAATGTGTCTATAAACCACAGAAATGCATTGTCCACTGATATGACAAAACACTTATGTCTGGAAATGCATGGAGGAATGAAATTGGAAGATTTGTGACTACTACACTTGATGAAATGGTCTATCACTACAACAGTGAACAAAGGTAAAACATACCATAAGTTGGTCCCCTTTCGGAAGGAACTTTCTCTCAGGGGGCAGTGGTGGAGAGGAAGAGACCTCCCTGTCAGTCTCAGCAGATCTGTTATTGAGTGCATCACCAATCATGGCTTGGGGATAGTTGTCGTACAGTGCATTAGGGTCGTGTTCTGGTGGAGGACTGGTGTTTTCATCAGCTGGAACTGAATAGGTCCTGGATGGAAATCTGCTTGCTGGCTGCCATGTTGGGGGTGCTGAGTGGGGTCCATTGTTACTAGGCTGCTGAATAAATAAGGAATCTATCACTGCCAAAATTCACTACAGTTTAAATACAATTAAATGTAATTGAACTAAATTAATGACTTGGAACAAGAGCAGGTTGACATCAGCATTCTCTGGAATTTGTGTCTCATCATTTCTTAACATTGTCCTAGTGTTTTCATTCTAACAGTTCTGGTAGTAGGGTATGCAGGCTAGACTGGGGTTAGCAGTTTCATGAGTTGTTCTATGTATGTGCCATTGCACATACTTCATCACATTTGGGCATCTAGCACACATTGTTTTACCGTGTTGTAGAGTTTCTCCCTCTTCATCCCTCCCTATTCAGTGTTTTCTACCTGCTGGTTTTGTTCTTTAAACTTTTTACTGAACACAACAGATTCAGTGTGGTGGGTCAGGGTAAGTGGGGACATGTGGAGCATATGGGTGGCCAGATCAGGAAGATCAATGGGGTACAATGCCTCAGTCCAGCATTGCAGTTTCAGCCCCCCTGGCAGGGGAGCTAGAGCACCCATCATCCTCTTGCAACATCTGCTTTACTGCTTTGGAAGCACAATTAGCATCGGCCAGCTAGACCATATGTACAGGGTAAAAAGAAATTGAATTCCAGCTTGCCCTTGGGACAAGACAGAAGCTCTCACATTTTGCTTGCCCTGGGCATGTCATAGTTTGCTCTTTTAATAATATAGTTGAGACAACTTGCCTGATCCCTTGCCCATTGGGCAAGTGAGAATGAAAAGCTACTGTACTTGCCCAGAGAGGAAATCTACCTGTCCTGGACAACCAGGCGGCTCCTTTTTTGAGCGCATATGTATCTAATGATTTGCAATTACATGTAACTGCAGAGTAAGAATGACTTCCAACCTGATACTGCATTAAGGCACTGAGTTCTGCCTCAAATGCTCTGATTCGGGTTATTGATTCAGCAAGCTGAAAGATAAAAAAGAAAATCATTTTTAAGTATGCAAAAGAAAGCAATATTTTCAGTGCATTGATTGCTTATTGAGAGCTCCTTTCCTTTGATGGGTAGAAAACATCTCACTGAGATTAAAAATTGGCTAGAAAGAACAAGGGTCCAAGTGTTACCCTTTACTCTATAAAGATGCTTCCCAATGGCAACTAATATTTTTGCCATAAAACACACAGATTAAATTTCGATAAACATTTAAAAATAAAAATGAGTGATAGAAATTTTACACAACGTTTCAATGTCGTCATGACATCATTATCAAGTGACAAGAAAATAACGGTTCAATAGTGTTATATATGCGGTGAGAGGTGCGATTGTTCATTAACATATTTGTTTAAACAAATAGTTTCACGCCGATGGAATCCGATTGTGTGTTCAGGCTAGGTTTCTTCTTTCTAATAAACAGCATTTCATAAATCAAACAATCCAGTTTTCCGTTGCATTTCTTTAGGACGGAAAAATTATATGCAAGGTCGTCGATGTTGTAAAGGCCGTGATCATTCTTTAAATGCTTACCGATTGCGGAGAACCTGTGTTCATCAATACATTGGTGCAAATGCCGGCTGGTATACCCGACACAGTTTTGGTTCACGCAAACGTGCAAACCAAAACCACCTCTAATTAATCAACAATGTGTAATGTACAATTACCAATGTGATCTGTGCGATGCAGAGTATGTCGGGTATACCAGCCGGCATTTGCACCAACGTATTGATGAACACAGGTTCTCCGCAATCGGAAAGCATTTAAAGAACGATCACGGCCTTTATAACATCGACGACCTTGCCAATAATTTTTCCGTCCTAAAGAAATGCAACAGAAAACTGGATTGTTTGATTTACGAAATCCTGTTTATTAGAAAGAAGAAACCTAGCCTGAACACGCAATCGGATTCCCTCCACGCGAAACTATTTGTTTAAACAAATATGTTAATGAACAATCACACCTCTCACCACATATATAACACTGTTGAACCATTATTTTCTTGTCGCTTAATAATGATGTCATGACGACATCGAAACGTTGTGTAAAATTTCTATTGCTCATTTCTATTTTGAAACACACAGATGACATTTAAAACTGAAAACATTCTCACTGCTGGTTCACTAAAGGTGAAGGAAAT
>NW_028301553.1:17437500-17462500 GCF_042242905.1 Orbicella faveolata
CTTGCAAAGGAGGTGGTGGTTTTCCCAGCAGAGTCAGTGCCACATAGGAACCAGCTGTAACAAAACATTTAAAACCCATTGCTACACTTATATGAACAGAACATGCCATTTTTGGGGTTGGCTAACCTGTAAAGGAACTTATTCCTGTTTTCTGTTTGTTTGTTTGTTTGCTTGTTTGTTTGCTTGTTTTTTGTTTGTTTGTTTTTTTCATTCCCCTATGTATTTTATTTTTTGCTGAAAATGATTAAACTAAAGTATGCCATTGACTATCATATTGGTAGGATCAGAACCATATCAGTTTATTAGCTTGTTGTCTTCTGGGAATTTAAGAGTTCTTTAGCATTTCACAAGTAAAAGAAGCAGTGGTACACAAGGTTGATCTAATCCAGGTTGTTTGGAGACATTTCTGCTATTAGACAAATGAAGGACATTCACATGCAAAAAAAAAGGAGAGAATCAGTAAAGGAAGTGATATGAAAAGAATAGAGAGGGTCATCGACCATTTAAGAAAGGAAACTGGTCATGACTGATGGCAAATTTAACACAACCAGGGGTTTCGTTAATGTTTTCAGCAGAAGGGCAACTGGTTTTCAAAGGCGGGTAAAACTTTCTGAACTGAACTTCTTTCATTAGAAGAACTATATCCTCTACATGATCAAACCAGGAGGGCAAAATTATCCACACCCAGTCAATTTGCTCAGTGCCTCATTCTTAATGAAACCCCTGTGCAACCAGTACCAAACCCTTAACTTGCTTACAGTACCAGTCAAAGGGATTGCAGCACCTACACGCGTGTAAAATGTGTGTAGTCTGCGTGTAGTATTCGTGGACAGTGCATGGACAGTACGTGTAATTACACGCGTGTAAAATTTACTGATCTGTTAGTTACACATATTTGCGTGTAATTTTACGCAAATGTGTGTATTTTAATCAGAGGAAGAACCTTTGTTATTCATACACGCAGTGGCATGTATTTTGCATAACAAAAAGCCACTACTAACTTGTATTCGAAACCCGCGACTCTCAATGTTCACAACAAAAAGTAAATTTCAAAGCCCACAAGCATTGCTAAATTAGTGGACTAGCTTGAGCACCTGTCAAACAAATACTATTTTTTTAGTCTGTAGCAGTCTGCACTTCTGCTTAACATCTAAACTTAATTCTTAAAGATCTATGAGTTTTCGTTTACAATGTGCGTCGCAACGTAATGTTTACCCGCGCATGAAATGTCATTTCGACCCCTGTTCCTTCGATAACAATGAAATAGGGATTCAAACAGAAACTCGCGGACTCTCTCTTAATCTGCTTATTGGCCACACTTCTGCTTAAATGGCGAAGAATCAAAACTTTTTTAACAAAATCTAAGGGTTTGTTAATTTTCGATTCATCAGATTTTCATCCCTGGGTTGAGTCGTGTTGACAGATCATTGATTTGGGAAGATTTTGGTCACGTGCTAGGCAACGATGTTCAAGAAACAGATCAAGTTTCATTTCAATCAGATCAAAACAATATGCTTTCACACGGACAACATTCACTTCTGAGTACATAATATTAATGACGAATCTTCAAAGGCTTTTTAAACTTAAAGAAGATGACTGATGTTTAAAAATTAACTGAAAATCTCAAGCGAAATGTGTTTTGCTGTTATTTCGTGTCTATCAAGCCTCAGTTCGTCAGTTGCTGGCACCCTTGTTGTTTCTCACAAAAAAAAAAACACGACGGGAAAAGCTTTTAAATGCCGGTAAACTCAGAACACTTGGGAGTACGAAATATTTTTAATGAATCTTCGAATTGCTTTAAAGTACACAGACTGCTGAAATTTAAAATTTAAAATTGAAAGCGAAATTATGTGTTTACTTTCTGTTATCTCAGTGAATCCTAACACGCCTTTCAGTCGCTGGCGCTGCTTGTTGAAACTACATATACAACGCAAACAATACTTTTACTGTAAAGCGGTGAGCCGGTTAAAGGAAACTGGTCTATTCTATCGGAAACGTTTGATGACCAGAAGTAAGAAGGCGAAAGACTAAACCGTATCGCAGAGCAGTCCAGTACGGTAAATGTTACATGGTAAATGTTTTGTTTTCATTACACGCACTTTTAATATTTTGTTCTCATTACACGCACTAATTGAGTTCCAGTCGAATGTCTGCGTGTAATTTTACACGCAATATCATGTCTACTGCGTGATTTTACGCGCGTGCAATTACACGCATTTTCATGCATTTGCGTGTAAGGTGCGTGGACAATGCATGGACACTGCGTGTAATGTGCGTGTAGTACACACGCTTTACGCGCGTGTAATGCTGCAGTCCCTTTGACTGGTACTGTATAATCTTCCTTAGCATACATGCTCAATGCATGGTGTCACATGACATTGCAACATGACTTATCTGCACAGTGAGGATGCACAGAAATAATAGGTGTGAACAGCCTTAAGCATAGTATTATATAGAGAATTAAGCAAAACAGCAGCCTGCGCATAATTCTGCCATTCATAACCAATGTGAAATGTCTCAATTTCACATAGAATTGGTGAACTGCAAACAGGTGACTTAACCACTCAAAGGGAAATCAAAGCATGATGCTTAACATTACTAAAGATTATGTATCAAAAACTGATATTCACAAAAAATAGGAACTAAAAAATTATGTACAAATTGTGCTAAATACATGTACTTGCCTATGATATTACTCTACAAGCTATGATAGCTCAATAGCCTTAAGTTACAATAACTCTACTAGTTAGCATTCTATCACAAATGCCATTCTCTTATTGTCTACACCACTATCTATTCTGTTGTAAATAGTAAGAAGCCTAAAGGTGTGTGGTTGTTAACAAAAAGGCAGCCCCTTCTTTGCATTTTCAAAGTGCCTCTGAAGAGGATTTAGATACGTTTTGAACAGCTTGTGGATTTATACTATTAACCAATTAGATTATTTACTCTTGATTTCTATACATGATAGTTGACTTGGGCCAAGCCCTCATCAGCTATCACATGATAGACATTTCAAGCTCATAATCTAATTGCTAATTAACAATTAGACCCTTCGCCCGCAAGGGCTACGGGTCAATAGCCCATGAGGCAAAGCTGAATGGGCTATTGACCCGTGGCCCTTGAGGGCGAAGGGTCTAATTGTTTTAGTATCACCCAACTAGTCAGACAGAAAAGGCAATAATAAAGTTAGCAAATGCAAGTTGAAGAAATATTTATTTGGGAATAAAACGAAAGAAAGCATCACGCTCAATTGCGCCAATTTCGCTACTTGAGGACTATTACTAATAGTCCTCTAGTAGCACAGCCAATCAAAATGCAGGAGTTGCATTTGTCCACTGGTTGGGTGATACTAATAAATGTATAGCACAAAAGAATGAGTTATGGCCTTAGGTGTCCTGCAGGGCACGATGAGAGATAAGATAAAGATTGAAGCTGCATGCTCTAAGTGAACTGCACTTACATTTTATGAGGTTGACAACTTCAATGTGATTGTAATTAGTCACCAGAGTTCCATTCACCTAAAGAGAGACGTAATAATTGTAAGACTGTTATTCATCATGGTGACAACCCAGTATTTTTTCCAGCCTGTGATTCAAAATCCTTTTCCAGATGGTGAAGTGGGTAAAGTCAAGCCTTCACTCCTCTCACTCCTACTAATGGCCTAAAAAAAATTTCATTCCAAAGGTACTGGACCAATGAAACTGGAGTTAAATGATCTCATTTATCAGAACCTAGCAAACTCCTGTATAGTTGCATGATAGGAAGCCTTGTTCAGTATTGTCTATTTGGTCAGGGCAGTATGGTTAACCCTAAAATTGCCTCAAGTGATCCATAACTCCCACAGTATTACTTTAAGTGAGACACATACAACAGGAGGTAAGCAGTACTGTAACTGTATCTCTACACCCTCCTTGCTAGCCCAGTCAAAAACACTATATATAGACCACGATAAAATATTTATTCCCACCTTGATGATCTTATCACCAACTTGCACACCTGTGCGATAAGCTGCTCCACCTGAAAACAAACCGGCCCAGTAATCAGAGTTATTGTTCCTGACTTCTGATGTTCTATCTCTAACATATATTATGCATCACAAGTAATGAAAAAACTTTCATGGAGTATTGACAGTTAATGCCTAAATTACTCAGCAAACTGCTGCTTATTTCACCTTGCTACTTTGTTATTATCATGGGACTTGAAGCATTTAAGATGTTCATTAAAGGGATACCAGTCAATCACATGTTATACACTGCAGTTGACCAGTACCCACTGGCATGGATGGTCAGGGGTGACTGAACACTAATCACTTTACAACATTACATGGCACAACACATTATTTAACTCTGTCAAATAGATTCCATGTTGCCATGTGTCAGTTCAGTAATTGATCATATATGGTGTCAAAATAAGGTAAGAACAAGAAAGTAGCACATAAGACAGCAGCCAAGTGAGTCACTGATGTTTCTTACAACATTTTGTCATCTTCTGTGATCATTTACAGGGCTGGAAATAACAGTCGGTCATCGGACATTGTCTGACCAAATTTTGAATATGTCCGGCCAATTTCACATTATGATCGGACATGATGTTCGAACATTTTACCAACACCAAGTTATTGCTCATCCATAAAATTCAGTTAGATACATTGTTAAAAGGCTCGAAATTGTGACAGGAGCCCATTATAGGCTTCTGCCATATCATAAAGGAGAAGTGTTCATCTTTCCTGTACTTGCCAAATAAAATACTCTTCAGAAATCTCACTATTATGCACTACAAGCATTGCGATATGCTGTTAGCACTTCATGTTTGTACCCTTGAGTCAACTTTGGTCAGGAGCACATCACTAGGAGCCTGCAACTCCCATACTAAGCCTATGTCATGGTATTTTTACAGAACGGTCTATTTTTAGGCTTCTTTTCCCACAAAAAAGGCCAGTTGCAGTCTATATGAGCGCGAATTAGTAAGGAGAAAAATGGCGGCCTCAGGTGGACATGTCGACCTAATCTTCTGGTGAAATTATAAAGTCAGTGCTTGTGATTGGTCACCAAGGTTCCTGGGAGGGGGGGCTGAATTCGCAGTAAATTCAAACTAAAAATAGATCGGTCTGTGAAAATGCAGGGACAGGACTAATTGGGGTAGTTGTACACTCCTAGTGATGGGCTCCTGCTTTAAAGGGACACAGTCAGCTGCTGCATATGCACATTAGATACCATTTCATAGCTAATTTGGACATCACACGAAGCGATCCATACTGTTTTTAACCAAATATGATAAAAATAATATCATAGGATTGAGCAAAAGCACACTTAAAAACAGGTTTTTCAGTGAACGATTGAAAAACAAGAAAAACACTGCAAAGATTGAAGCAGATTTCTGGACGTACTTTGACTTCAGGTTGAGGTGAACTTTTTTCAAAGTGAGAAAACTAGTGTCCAAGTCAGCATGGTCCTAAAGCTGACTGTGTCCCTTTAATGGTAGCATTCAATAGAAAACTAGGTGCTTGAAGAAAATATAATCAGGAGATAATCAGGAGAGATCCATGCAGTTATCTTGTGGATTAAGTCATATAATCATCATAAATGATAAATTAATCATATTTAAATGCAGTTTTGAACGATTTGTATTGAAAATCTTTACAGTATGCCAATAAATTTTATTGTGCCAATTAATTATGCTAATCAATTATGCAAATTAGTGTCCAGTCAAATTGATAAGATGTCCGACCAAAATGAAAATTTGAAAGGACACATGTCCTGTTAAAAAAGAAAAATTATTTCCAGCAGTGATTTACTAAACAGGTGCATGGCAACCTGGAATCTACTTACTAATGTAATAAAATGTTGATGACGTCATCTAAACATCTGAACTCCTATTGGTCATAAGTAAAAACAAATCAAAATGTAAGAAAAATCAGACATATTATATAATAGTAATTAAAAGCCTTACACACCTTCCTTTACAGACTGTACATAAACTGGATTATCCCCTGTAACAGTCAGACCATAGCCTTTTTCATCACGCTGGATAATGACACAGTGTTGGATCAAGTGCTGGCCTAACATTGCACAAAATTAAAAATAATAAATAATCAAAAATTACTGACATTGTGGTAAAATACTTATAAACAATAATTTATAAACCATTTAGAAATGTAGAAACTAAGAAGTCATTTCAGAAAAACCTGAAATTCTAAATATATGCTTCATTTTAAGAGCAAATAAACCAAAATAAACTACTGAACTCTCAGCCTCAATATGATTTCTGCTGCTTTACATGTATTATTCTTGGCCTTAGACCAGAATGAAATTAGAACTGTAACATTTGAAAGTGGTTTACCAAAACAGTGAACGTGATCTTTTACATGATACTCTGAGTTTCAACCAGTTTTCAGCATGAAATAAGTCCCTCTAGTTATTTCAAAGCACAAAGTAAACATCAAAAGTTTGCTCTTCATGCCTGCCACATTACTTCTTTCCAGAAATCACTATGTTCAAATAAAGCTGCAGCATTTGTAAACAAATCCAGCAATCACATTATTACTGTCCATCAAAGATGACCTCAGTTACAGTGAAAAAATTTACCAACATTTCAGATCCCCAAAACCATTATCTAGCAATTCCTTCTCCAGCAGAGATCTTGCAACTCTCATTATTCACAATCATACTATATATTTGCCATTAATACATACACATGCGGTAGAAATTTAAATTGCCCAATTTCATTCCAATCAAGGAACAATAAAACATATTAAAGCAACATACATAACAATATACCACCACCCCCATATTAAAATATTTTCTGTAAGTGAAACTCTAGATCTCCTGAACTTTACAACAATACAATGAAAATAAATTTCTACAGGAAACTTTAAATTAATGGTGCTAAGAATTTTATTCCCCAAGGAAGCCTAAGGAATCTAGCAGAGCCCATAGTGAGAACAGTTTTCTCTCTCATAAGAACTTTGTATCACTCATCTATAGTCACACCTTCTGCACAAAATGATGTAGAAGAAGTGAAAGGAATTGTTCCCCAAGCGAAACCACAAAGAAATAATAGTTTGAAACACTTGTCTCCATGTTATCAGGGGTTCTCAACCCTCCAAGTTAACTTTTTTCCTTAGTGGCCATTTGGCCACTGACTGTTCAGGTTTGGTCGCCAGTGAAAAATTCTAGTCACCAAAATATATGCATAAATTAATAATTAATTAATAATAAATAATAATCTTATTATCTAACTGTATTATTAATAACATTTTCCTTGAACCACCAAGTAAATTGAAGTCCCGTTCAGTGAAAGAACTACCTAATGTTGATTCAAATATGCTTTTATTGGAATGATTGATGATCAAATGAAATAGTTTCTGATCACAATGAAAAAGTACTATATTATTGCAACAGTGTTGTGAGTTGATCACAGTTCTCATTCAGTCATTTTAAATTGATTGGCTTTCACTTTCAATAAATCTTTTACAATGGTTATAATAATGCAAATGTACATGCCTTCAAATGGCTCCATCGATTTACAAGTGACACCACAAATATCAAAAACCAAAGGTTCAGACTATCTTCATTATAAACTCTTGCTTGAGTTTTTAATATTTTATAATCACACTTAAATGGTAACTTAGGATTGACTTGAGCACTCCAAACAATTCAAACTTTCATGCTATGAAATAAAGTTTTTTTTGTTTTTAATCTATACTAGTGACACATATTTACAAGTCTACAGCCAGCACACAGAAATCCATATTTCTGCATTAAAACTTAGAAACCACATGTGGTATGGACTTCAGATTAAAGAAATGGTCTTCTTGATCTTTTCAAGGATTCGAACCATTCCTTCACTGCTGGCGCTGGTTGTGAAATCAACCATCAAAAAGCGTGAGCATGTATGAATGAAACGTATGTTTACCGCCATTTTTCCCGCGAAAATATTTGATGAAAATTAAGAAAAAAAGTCTCTTCACAAAACACAGAAATATTTGTGTATATCATTTATAATTCACACAACAGGAACAGTGCAAACGACACAGATTATACCAAGTTAAAATAAGATAGCCTCATTCGCAGCTGAATGGCGGAAAGTTTTCCAATGTTTATCAAGGCGGCATCAAATTCTTGCCGAGATCATAAAGTGAACACTATTTTTACCTTATCGCTTATGATCTTTTTAAATGTTCAACCTCGTTTTCTGCTTGAATAAGCAAACGATATAAAACTTCATCTGAAAATTAAAGACTGTATTGAAATGGACAGGAAAGTTCACGCTCATATTGTTTGTCATTTTGAATTTAATATGCGAACCACGGAACGCGAATACTCAACGCAAAAATACTTTCACAAGTTTTAGGGCAATCACTGAGACGGATATTTTTTATTGATGAAATCTTTGACAATTTAAAAATAAACCCAGGTTCGTTCACACAAGTGAAATTTATTTACAACTACAAGCCGCTTTTCTATGAAGCATTATTAGTATCAAAATTAGAATGCAAATTATGTTATGGTGTTTCGTATTTTATTCGGCCACACTGATGAATTACGTTCGAACGCTTGATCAAATTATGTTGCGCTCTTTTGAATTATGTTCAGAAGTTTGAACTTATTATAGAATACTATTAAACCGTTTGTAAATTATGTTCGGTTCTTAAGAGTTATGTTCGTAATGTTTAGCTTATAATTGCTTTGGTTGTTTTCTTGATTTATGTTTTGACTTATGGAATGCGGCTTCGAATTATGTTCGGCAAGTGGATTGGAGCCTCGCAGGACGAAACTCACGAGCAGTCCTGGGACGAGTAAATTTTCCCGCGCTTTCAATAATTTATTCCAATTATTAACAGTGTTGGTGGTATGGCGTACAAGTCGATCACTTTCGAATTGGAGCTAATTGGGCAGACATGCAAGTGATATAATCGATTTGACTGAACGAAGTGCTTGTCAGAGTGATTTTCAACAATTCCGCCTTCACTGGTTGTACAATTGTGTGTTACAGTGATCTCATTCCATCTGGAGAAGCTTCATACTTTTCATCACAGTTTTTCTTTATTTATAGAATCCCCCGTGCTTGTGTTATCAAGTTTGCTCTAAAGTCAAGTATTTTTGTGTCCACTGAAACAAAATACGTTTCTCAAATACATCTAGATGTTTCTCAAATATATTGTGGATCCTGTCACTGTCGAGCTTTCCAAGCTTTTGCAATTCCTCTTCTTTTCGATGGCAAATGACCAGATTGCGTGTGTTGTCTCACGCTTCCAGGCAAAAGTGTCATGTGCCAAAGTTCAGTCGAGTGGAACGAATTTCATCACGTCCCAAGCTCAACTGAATGCAATTCCTTGATCTTTGTTTACCGTGTAACATTTCATTTTATTCAGTCTCCATTTCTGTTGGTTAAAATCCCACAACAACTAGCTTTGCAAAGTAAATTCTTAATGCTCAGAACGTTTTTCTTTTCGCTCCAGATGATAGTCCGCTCAAGCTCCTGACGCATAGGTCACGTTAATTTTAGTCGCCGAGCTGGCGACTTGCATTCTAATTTAGTCGCCAGCTCCAAAATTCTAGTCGCATGGCGCCTAAAATGGTCGCAACTTGGAGGGTTGGTTCTATTAAGGCCCAGGCACCAGGCAAATTGACTAGCTGTGAGGAAGACTTTGCCTGCCTAGTTTGACCTTCTAGAGAAAAGTTGTCTTACAACAAAGTTCAGTTCAAAAAGTTTTGCCCGCCTGTGAAAACCAGTTGCCCTACTACTGAAAATGTTAATGAAAACTCTGTATTACTGAAAGCACAAGTTATAAATATGCTACTTTACAGCATTTTGCACCACACATATCCTGATTTAAGACACAAAAATCAGTCAAAGTCAGTGTGGTACACTGACTTCTTTAGCTGTCTTACAGATAGGCCCGTTTAAAAGCCTAATGTAAATTAGCCAGTCATTTGGTATACACGTACCAAGTATACCATGCTGGTTCATGGGTTTACTTGGTATATAAAAATTATCAATAGTACCACTGATTAATAAGAATCATTATTATGTGGCTGTGTCTCACAAGGACTGGGAACTACCGAATTCACAAATTTGATTGGCTGAAATCGATATTGAAAGTGGTCTAGATTTTCCCATCTACACTGGCATCTAGACCAGTAATGTTGTGCAGCTAAAAAGTTGCACACTAGAATGTAAAAATATTGACTATTTTCTACAGACAATATTTATCTAAGGAAGTCCCAAAAAACCTTATGAGAAAAAAAAAAACTAAAGAGAATGAGCAAACTTTGGCAGAATTAATTTCAGCTCATCGCTGTTCGCAAGCAAAATGTCAGTTAGTACAAACCAGTTACATTAAACGAATTAAATTGTTCTTGTTTGCCGTATAATAAACATCTTATTAACCAAGCTTAGTCGGTCTGTATGGGAGAATCTTGACCTCGGTCTGTACTCACGACCTTGGTCAAGATTCTCCCAAAAGACCTCCTGCTCAGTTACCATAATAAGAGCTAAGTTAAAGAGGGGCAGTTACAAAAGAATTTAATTTAACCTTGGTTCCTTGAATAAACATCATATGATCACAGACCGACCTAGACCCAGCATTTATTTAGGGCATGTCATCAAATCAAGGAAGAAGGATAAGTGATAAAATGACAAATGAAAGTTTTTTTTGATAAAACAATGTTACAAAACACCATTTATCAAACAAATTACCCCAGCAGAACTTAAAAAAAAAAATCTTAGATATTGCAATTGTATTATGACTAATAATAAAATGCGAATTTAGAAAAAATTACCAGTAACAATCAAAACAAAATACTTAGCGTCTCAGAAGATCGATATGTAAAAATCAACAAAATGACACCATTTGTGCAAATATGCATAAACATGTGTCCCAAGGAAGTCATGTTAAACCATCACCATGGAAACACGACAAAAATTTTATTTTTCCACAACATAAAGTAATTCTTACTTTTAAAAAAGACTTTCAGAACAGCCACTTTAAATTCCTTAACAAAGTAACTACTTAAACAAATTCTTAAAATTTCCAAGAAATAACCCATTTAAAAGAACAAGACCCTAGTGCATAGAAAAACATGGAATCAAACCTATATTAGTTTCTTTGTGTAGTTGGAACTAGAATGGAAATGAGGACAAATTGAATATTAAATCGATCACGTTGATCAAGCTGTGAAAAGAACAGTCCACAAAACAAACGATAAAATCGTTCGAAAAAATAGGTGTTAAAAACACTTATTGATAGCCTGAGTGTCCATTGTATTTCTCCAAATAACCACTTCGCCAATTACCAGTGAGCAAGATATTCAAAAATCGATAACAATGCGTCTATCCCAGCCTAATAAAATACGAAATGAGAAAACGATTCGAAAGACAAAGTGTAATTTTCTTCCACCGATGACAGGTTGGCTTATGGACAGAAAAGAGCTTTTCTAGGATATAACTGCAAATTAAATTCAGAGTAATTGCAGCGGAAGATATTGTTCGTCAAACCAGGCCAATTCTACATTGGGGATAATATGAACGGCTCTTCGAGCGAAATAAGAGTGAATTGTACAGTCCAGTGTTGAGAAACGATGAAAGTATGTCCACAAAAGAGGAATTGAACGTAACCCGAGTGCGGATAATCCGTGCAATGGAAAAACATCTTCAAAATTGACAAATTCAATACACAGCAATTCCAAGCTATTCAGCAGCTTAGAACAACACTGAAAATCAGTCTTCGATGATAAAGAAAGACGATTTTTACACCCAAACTAACTTACCATCCTGATTTTCAGCCGGATCCATCGCTTGCTGTAAAGTCAACCCTGGCGGTGGGTCACCCTGGAAGAAAAAACACCAACGCTAAAGCGCATAAGAAACGATTAAAACAACAGCGGCCCTAAACCCATCAGTCGACTTGCAATCGGCCAAACAGGTTCGTGGAGACGAGCGAATAGAACAGACACCCTTTCAACATGCTGAAGAAATTCCAAACCCTGCGTGTTACTTAGCTTTTAACACAAGTGGCTCCATCTACATTTACGTTGGCCAATCGAGCTGTGTTTTTCAATGGAACGCAATTTATTCTGAACACGAAGCAAAACTGCGCTAATTCCAAAAAATATTTCCTTCACTACGGTGCAAACTAATTCATTAGTACGTTTAGTGGAATCGCAAGTTGTCAACTATACTATTAGTCCAAAACAACCGGCTCTCTAACCTTTCTGCACAATCAGCTTGAGGCGATAAACAAAGACATAGATGACATTATTCATTCTTTCACTGTCGATACATCGATCGAGACGGTGGTGGACCCCACAAAAATGATGCAAATTATCTTCTATCTTCCAACAATGGACGGCGAAAAGATACACCTCCGCACAGCACTCAAATTCCCTGAATGTTGCAACCTTTTCAGTTTCAATGTAAGAGCTCTGTATCCGGAGGAAATTTGACTTGTTCGAAATACTGATAGACGCGTTGAGACCGAGCAATTTGTTCGAATCCTTTGCGAGTGGTGAACGATTCGGCCCCGTTCACTCTGGCGTAATATGCGGTCGAGAAAAAATGATAGAGCAAAACAAATCTCCTAATTTTCCAGCCCTCTTGCAACAACCAATATGGCGCTCGGATATTGTCGAGCAAAGTGCCCCTGATAAACACGCAGCAAATAAGACACCCCGCAGGTCCCGTGTTTCTAGCGACGCGGGAGATCCCTCAACATCCCTAGGGATCAGCAAAACACCAGCAGCTTCCAAAACAATATTGGTCTCGTCGAGATATTCCCAGTGAATTTCAGTGATGTGTTCTTCTTGACTTCACTATGATCTTCACACAAGGTAGTTAAATGGAGACTCTGTATCACGTTTTCTCTCATTCCTTGATCTTTCTTTCTTTTCTTTTTTTATCAATGATCATTTCTTTTTTTTTTAGGTAGCTCATAAAAATGTTGTTCCTCACCAGGAAAAATAAAACTTCCAAAGATGTTAAACAACTTAACAAGGAGCACTTGAGCATGCGCAGAGTAAAGGGACATTCTCATGAGCATACATGGATAATTCAAAATCCAAATGACGTATTTTCATTGATGGAAACATAAAAATAATGGTCGAGTTTTGTTATATGTAAATGCACTGAAGCTATGAAAGGGGTGTTATAATGAGCTACCAATTCACATGGTTATGCTGTCAAATTGAAAATGTCTGGCAGAATTTTCCAATTCTGTCTATGTGTCTTGTAAAATTCACTTAAGACTAGAAAAAAATTGGCTTTCTCTTCAACATCAATTCACTTAAGGCGGGGGTTAATATGAAAGCCGTATTTTGGCTGGGTATCGTGGTTTTAACGCAAATATCTCCTTCACGTTTCAAGCAGTCAAAAATCTCTCTGCTCATCCCACATATCTACGTTTTTGGCTGTTTTGTAAATTTTTTGGTGATTTTTGGGTATATTTGGGGATGAATAGTTTTTCTCAAAGGATTAGTAAAATTTATGGAAACTGAAGAAATTTTGAAGATTTGATGTTGATTTAAGGACGGTACCTATTAAATACAAAGACTTTTACGCCAGTTTAGAAGCACGCGGAAAAAGTAGATATTTGCAAGGGCTATTGGAATCCACAAAGAAAAATTGGGTTAACCACGCATTTTTTCGAGATAATCAGCCTTGAATCCCAACAAAAATGCTGACATCAGCATTTTTCTGAAAAAGAAGGAAAGGATATTTCTTTACAAATTTCCTTAGAATTCACCTTAACATACAGAAAAGCAAACACATTTAAAAAGATCTTTAAACTACATGGCAAATGGTAACATAAAAACCATTTTTGGTATGCTTTTAACAACAAAATCGTTGCAGCAGCGCCTTTAGCGTCTCTGACAGTCTTCCTCTGGTTCAGCTAAAATACAGTCTAGATACCTTTTGCTGACAACCAGAAACTAGTCACCTGTTGAATAGGCTTGCCACTTCCATTTCATATCATAAAATGTAGGGGTAACCACGCGTTTTTTAAAGTTATTCATCTTTTTTGAAAACTTTTACAGTGCCTGTTTCATTTTTTCCTGTCACCTCCCCTGTAAGAAAGACATTTGCGTATCTCGCACTTGTTTTGCGCGCGCACTACGCCATCTGCAGGTACATGTTTACAGTTGGATTTCAGTACAATTTTCAACAGATACCAGCTAGGTTTTCAGCTGGAAGACGTAAACAGTTAGTGGTTAGCGATATGCTGTTATTCTAGATCTGGTGTTCCTGGCTTAAGTACAGGTTCATTAAACTTGATTTGGTTACAGTAGGAAAATTTTGCTCTCATTTTAGTCGTGTACGTGATAGCGTAGTTGATTGCGTCAATGTCAACCCTAGCGCGCGCGTGGCGCTTAAACCATGGCTTGCGTGATGCGCAGAACATGTGCGCACTAACAAAAGTAGGCACCGTCCTTAAAATTAGAATTTGAAGTTAAAAATCAGTAGACGTACACCAAACAGTTGTCCACCAACCTGGGGTGCCCTTTCGGAGGCGTTCAACTGTCTGGTGGTGTTCCAAAACTTTTCTTTTCCTTTTAATCCTTCTTTAAACTTCCTAAAACTTCACTTAAATTCAGGTAGACCCCCGCCTTAATATGTTCACCCCGGTGACTCAGACTCGTTTCTTTTTTGTTTTTTTTTTCATATAAGGTACTAAGTCATCATTTTAGCACCGCCTTGACCGTGATCATGCCTTCGTCAAAACAAAGGTGTCAAAACAGGGTCTTTGTGAAGATCAGAACTGATCAGCAATGGATTTAACAAAAAGACTTTCTGAAGAGGCAACGATGATCAAAATGTTTATGATGTTTTATTTCCAGTTCTTTCCGTTAACACGGCCCAATATCTCGGTTGGGAAAAGCTAGAAGGCGAAGAGAAGGTGGAAATAGACGGCTTCAATATTCATATATACACTATGTATGAGCATGATAATATCTCGACTGCCTTTGAGAAACGTTTATAGAATGTTTTGTACTGTTTATCTTGTTTGTTTGTTTCTGCAGATCTTTGCAGAAATTTCGGCTAACTCTTGAGCCTTAACAAGAGACTAACTTCTCTTGGCCTTGACACTGTTATTCGTGATTTGAATAAATTAAGAAAGATTGAGCTGTTAAATAGTTAAAGGCCTAGTTCACACTAGCGAAATAACGACATAATGGTTAATGATGCAATATGAACTTCCACATAAAAGCAAAAGGAAACGATCAGGATTTTTCCTTATGTCGTGTGAACTAGGCACTGTACACTCAAAATTAGCTTAAAATATATCACTGAATGTTTTGACTGGAAAACAACAAACTGACCGTGGACGAAAAGCTTGCTGATGTTAAGTTGGATTTCAGCTAGAGAGCTAACCTGCCAAATTATTGAGCTGTGGTAAATTGAAGTCCATATGTGGTAGATCGTATCAGGAGAGGAATTTTCCGTATTCCAGGCATACTGTATTTAACATTTAAATTATGATCTCGAGATTTCTATCACGCATATACAATGCAGTATAAACAAATACAATACAGCAATCTAATTGTTTTAGTATACAAGTAAATCTACTGCTCGTAACTAAATCCTTTTCACAGACACTTCGAAAACGCGAAGAAACGACCGCCATTTTGTTAACAAGGGCACACTGCTAAGCTACTCGATGTCAACACTGAGCAGAATAGATAGTAAGTATCGCAGCCAATAAGAGAGCGGCATTCGTGATAGAAGGCTGGTAGATCTATACTAATGCGGAGAAGAGATTCTTTTTATATCGTCACGTTATTAAGTGAGACAGTCAATTCCATCAGAAAAGACATTTTTCTTATTTCTTGTCTCTCTTTGCATGGGCCAAAAGTGACCAAAGATCAATAATCGTGATCAGACAATTTTTTTCTCGGTTCTAGTGTTTATTTTAAAAAATCAGGAAAGCTATGAAAAGTCTTTCTCAAACTCATTAATAATTCACCAAGTTAAAACAAAGAAAATCACAACCGAGAAGGAGGTTTGGATACCCGGTCTTAATAAGCGTAGATTTTTATAATTTTATTTCTGCGTTTACTCCTTAGTTTTTGCTTCGATTGAGAAGATATATCAAACACTCGAGACAGTGTTTCATTGGCTATCCAAACACCTCGAATTTCGTCAAATATACACGCGCGTCGTATTTTCAACTCTCTTCTCGGTGTTTGGATATGCCGATGAAACACTGTCTCTCATGTTGGATATATTACATAAAGGACTCAAAAACGTCAAAGTTGTTTATGCATAGTTAAAACCTGATCGAAATCAGAAAAAGAATACCGATTAATATATTATCATGTCTGTAGATCTCGAATCATGGAAAATTTACGCAAATCTACTGCGGGGAAGTCGTTTATTTGATAATTACGTACATGATAAGAAGGACACAGGATGAACACCCGCGTGTACAAACAAGATGAGAAAAAAAGACTCTAATTACATCCGTTTGAAGATATGACTACGTCGGTGGATTGGTATATCAATGCGAAATGCGATTGATCCGTGATGGTAAAAAATGCAACTGTCTTCAATAGAGGGTCAGGCCAAATACTCGAACTAGCTAAGCCTCGCCGCTGCGAACACACATACGCGATCAGTGTTCTAGAAGTGTGTAAACATACCCGTTGCTGAGAGTGGAAAAGGCGGGCCAGGGCAGGGTCAGTTCAGATCACATCATTGGTAAAACCGTTTATTACGTTTATCTAGTATATCAATTTTTACGTAATCACGGACGTCAATAGAAAACCACATTCGTTTATAATTCATATATATGTAATAATTGTATTATGGTAAAGCACGGCTCAATGCTATTTGTAATAGAAGATCATGCATTATTTTGAAACTAAGTCATTTCACGATCTTTCACGCGAAGAAGAAATACTCCCTAGTTAAAAGTACCTTGCCTCAGTTTCATCGCCTTCTTTAGGTATGATGTCTGACAACTACTATTGATAACTGGATTCCTGAACGCTCTATGAGAGGTACATATACCGAGGGAAATGATCAAGGTCATCCCTATAAATCTCAGATTATTTAAACTAATTTTTTCCTATTTTCCCGATCTCGATTTGATGCCTGCAATAGTTTTTCAGTTTTCTTGTTTATAGGAAGTCAGCTTCGTAAACATGTCACGGCACGGCACGTGCAGTCGCGATTCGCAGTAGTTTCAATTCGTACAGTTCTCCGGTCGTTGATTGACTTTCGACGGTTTGACCCTGATATCGGCACTAAAATTCATATTCATGACAGAATATAATAAGTATATACATTGGTAGGAACCCCGCCTTAACTGGCATCCCTTTATTACCAACATCTCCTTATTACAGTCGCCTCAGTTTGGCGTGGCGCCGGCGAAGAAAACGCTTGGTTATTTTCATATTTTAACAAGAACACCTTTAACACGACCACACATGTATGACTAAAACTTGATCATACTAACTAAGTTCCACGGTTATTTGCACCATTTTCAAAATATGGCGAAGAATCTGCAAACGTTTATTTCTTTTAAGAGAATTAAACTTGTCTTTGCTGGAAACGATATTCTACTACACGGACAGATTTCACTCGATTCAGCTTAACTACAGTATAGTTATATTTACTTACTTACTTGATTAACCTCTTTGGAAACAGAGAGAATGTGTGTAACTGATCAGCCTGGATAGTGTCCACAGCTACCTGGATTCAGTGCTCTCGGTAAAAAATCGTGACACTGCATTGCTTGCTAATGTTGTATTTGTCTATATATAGGCTTCCAAATTCCGCATACCTGCAAATGGTGTCAGTTTTCACGTGATTCTTCGCCTTTGAGGATGGTATCTTAACAATGTTTAATGCTTGATAATTGTCACGGCTAAAATAACACGGTTTATCTGAAGGCCGATTATAGAAGAGAATCGAAGTTCTGATGCAGGATTGATTTCGATTGGGTTTTTAACTAAGGAGCTGGTGTTTGGCAGCTAAGCCCAGGGATCAGGTGACATTATATTTTTCAGAGCAAGAGCAAGAATTTTTTTCCAGGGTCAAGTACGGTGGTGAAATAATATTTTTCGATCTGCTCCAGCCCTGTGTGTTTCGACCTGGAGTAGCTCGCTTTGTACGATTTCTTTTGTTGTTGCTTAATCTCATGCAGCATCTCTTTTTAGGGGGGAGGGGGTTATCTTCTCACTTAAAAGCTGAAAAAAAAGATCTAATTCATAAACTGATACTCAGTTTATTTATTTTTTTATTTGGTTGTTACACAACTTGGATATACTAAACCGAGAATGAGCAGATTTTGTTTGAAACTGTTGCTGGTATCGACAGCTGTGAATAAGTCTGAATATCAGGACACTTTTTAACTGTCATTTTTATTAGTGATATAAGGTATACATACATACATGTAAGTGCATGTAAAATGTTTACAAAATTTAAACAAAAACACACCCATACAATGTGTAATTTAACATATTACATAGAAGAACATAAAAAGGGTTACAGTTTTTTTTGACAAAAACATGATAAATAATAGTATAATATTATTATGAATCTATTGTAAATGATGTTATAATTACTTATTGCAGAATCGATTAAAGAATCAATCCAGTTTTGATTCAAGTTGTCGTAAATGCTGGGCACCAATTTTAGTAGTGATGAGTTTCAGTCATTTTATTTGCTTTATACAATTGACAACTGAAATGCACTAGCAATCTAATTTCGTCCGCTATAAGACTCAAGTGTAATTGTCTCAGTTATTCCAGGCATGGCTTGGCCTGTGTTTGTAACGAAGTTTGTAAAGATCGTTTGGCATAGGGATACGTACAGGAGATGGTCGGTTTCTCTTTTTGTTAACTAATTCGTCACAATGTGGCAGTTTTTCTTCTCTTTCCGGCAAATCGTTATTCCATTTTCTCTGAAAAGAGCAGTGAGAAGCTTTTGTTATGAATACAATTACAATTAGCTATTCCAGGATATTTATTGTTTAGTGAAACCCACATCAAACACGAACTCAGAAACGAGAGCCTAAATCTGTTTGGTTGGAACTTAACAAGTGTAACAAGCCTTGAACGCAATAGGCGAGAGATTGTTGCACCGTTGCTTTGTTTAAAGCTAAAATCCCCGATATGGTAGGTACTCATGAAACTAGAGATTTGTAAACCCCAAATACCTTTGTGAATAAGTTTCACTTCACCTACCCGTCCCTCCCCCAACTGTACCTCTCGCCATCTACTACTTCCTTCAAAGTACCTTGCCACTTTCATATCTGAGCAACCCCTCTGTACTATAAAATCTGATGCCATCCTCTTTCGCCGAACACCCAATCCCGAAGGGTGTAATTTTAAATAATTATAATTAAAATCATTAAAAGTTACCTAATTGTTATGTCGCTTGTCCGTCTTACCATCTGTGCGCACGATGATTTCTTTCTAGACTGATCAGTGAAGAGCTTAGAGACTTGATACCTGCTGTAGATTCCGTAGTCAATGATCTTGTCCTTTTGTTGCTGAGAGGATAAAAGAAGTACATTTGTAATTTTGTTTTCTTAGCGGTTTACCTCACATTCCAGGGACAGCTTTCTTCTGCAAATAAACACAGAGCTGAAAGATTCCTAGGCTTTCTGGACACAGAGAGACAATCTGGGAGCAGTGAGTTTTTTCGAGGTTTTTTTTCTAGAATGCTGTAGACCTCTTACATTCCTTCACTTCACCGATATCCTTCTCGGTGGAATATTTTTCCAACTGTTTTAATTCAATTCATGTCATTATTCTATCCAAATAACTCACAACCGTCAAACACTTCTTAAAAGTACTTTATAACACATCTTCTGAAGGCCAATCAAGAAACGATGACACTACTTGCAGTTCTAAAAAATATATCGCATCAGTTGATTTTACCTATTACTACTTCAGTTTCTCATTTAGTATACTTGTAAATGTCACCACAAGTGTTTTTTTCTAGATATAACTGTCATTTCGCACAAATATCCATTCTAGTCATTCGCAAATTACCTGATTTGTGGTAAATTCCAAATGCAAAAATTTCATTTGCGGAGCGATATCGTGAGCCAGGCAAGATACGATCAAACAGTCATTACACTGTTACTGGTATTGCCTTTTGTACGCAAAGTTTCGAAACTTGTTCATTCAGTTTGGTTATATATATCAGGGCCGTAGCCAGAAACAAATTATGACTGAGGCAGTGTCCAAGAAATGAGTTGTGACTGAGGCAATGTCCATGGTTTAATTCTCTTCCTGGGAATTTAGAGTGTTTTTGATGACTATAAACAACAAAACGAAAAAAAATGACTGAGGCAAGTGCCTCGGTTCGCCTGTTACTAGCTACGGCCCTGTATATGTAAATGAAGTGATTTGAAGAAATTCAGATATGAGTACGAATAGGAGACTAAAAACCACTAGGATTTTAAAACCGAATGCAAATATTCTCGTTATCACGTTTCAGACCAGTCTCGTACTAACAGTCTCCTATTCAGCTGGTAAGAAACATGAAGAGTTGGGATTTGGGAACGTAACCTGAAATTATACCGGAGAGCGTACTTGGGCACACTGCACTCGTGGTATTATCTTAAAGTCCTTTATATTTGCTTCGCATGATGTTTGAAAGGTTAGAACTCTCTTGATAACCGAACATGCTTTTAAAATAAAATTAGGGGCTTAAGATCGTCAGAGGTAAACCATTTGAAGTGTAATCCCCACACAAATGTTTATTCGAATAGAGTAAATATTGAGTTATGATAATGCTCTGAATTATCTCTGGTACAAACAAATCACGTTCATGATTCATTCACTCAAATAATTGTGTTATAGGCGTTTGTGGAACAACAACAAGGAATGACGCACGACCCTATAACCTGTCAATCAAATTGCGCGCGCTTGAAATCCATTTCGCGAAATCCATTTTGCGTTTTAAATACTCGGTATTGATAAAATATGCTTAACCTCCTGGCCACGGATTTTTAAACTGAGTCTCGACGCTGTCGAACAAGACGGTTCGTAATACTTGCCTGTCGTTTCTCTTTAAGCCAGTCTTCTACATAATCACCCAGCGAATATTCAATGCGGGAATATTTTCGTTGTATTTTCCAGCTTGGCAATGTGTTTCTATTTACTCCAGTGTCTTTTCTCGGCATCTCGATTCTGTCCCTGTCATGTGTGTTTTCGAGGTGGCTATTTCGCCAAAATATGCAAATTATCAATGAAGCAGTGTACGTTTTCAATTAGAGTTGTCTTTAGGTTTGTGACGTCAAAGTCTGGGGCAGTGTCCACACTACGGCGGAGAAAGTTGAAAACGCAGCTTTACTTCTACGGTTAGGCCTACCGTCCACACTAATCCGTCACGAAAACGAAGCTTTTCAGAATGCTCTTCAAACCGGAGGAATTTGAAAATGCCGGCTTTGCGTTTTAGTGTGGACAGAAAACATTTTGAAAACGGAGCTTTTCCAAAACGATGGCGTGACGATAATCATTTGATTTTCCTGCCCGAGTTCTTCTCAAACACAAATCCAAAATGACCGGGGATTGTTGCGTTTTCAAATTTTTCCGGCGTTGCGTGGACGGAAAACATTTGATGCGATTTCAGAGTGAAAACGCCGTTTTCAATTTTACATGCGAACGCGATTTGTGTTTTTGGTCTTCGTTGTTCGAAGCACGGGAAAGGTCGTTGTTTACTCTAGCGACATAACGACATTACGACGTATGTAATGACATCACGACATAATCACTGATGTCGGTAATGTGAACATCGACAAAAAAACACAAGGAAAGATCAGTTATGTTGCTCGTGCTGTTATGTTGCCAGTGGCGGATCCAGACCTAGAGCGAAGGGGTGGGTAGGGGGGTGGGGGGTTGTTTTGCTTGCCCTGCCGGCTTTTCTTTCTTCTGTGATTTCTCTATTTTTACCGAAAATAAGGGGGAGAGGGCGGGCCCCTCCCTTAGATCCGCCACTGGACTTGCTATTATGTCGTTATGTCAGGATGTTCAAACTGCAATCACAACAACATAACGTCCTTCTTATGTCGTTATGTTTATGTCGTTTTGTCGCTAGTGTGAACTGGGCTAAATGCTATGCACTGTTTAAAATAAAACATCTATCCACTGAATAGAATGGTTGGTTTAGTTATTATTTAACCACTGGGCTGTGATGTAGCCGGTGGATAGTGTTATCCACCCTTTGAACAAACCGGAGTTGAATTTTCTAAAAAAAAAAACACTACATAAACATTGCGATTTCTTTGTTTAATTAAAAATCATTGTCTTTTTATACAAAAACAATTATTGATTCTGTACATCGTTAACATTGTATATTCTAATAGCTATTTCGTCGAAAAAGAACACACGATCTTACTGACTATCTCTAAATTGATTTTTTTTTTGTAAGACTCCAGAATATTTATACGATTCTTTATCAGCAGTATGGCAACGCTCCATTTAAGGAGTACTGTTAGGAACTCTATGAAATTTTCTTAATATCTCGCAAAGGAATCTTTACTTTCCTGGTATTGATGTCATTGCTTCAAGTTCTGATGATTTTTATGGGAAAGTTCTCTGTAATAAGGTGATCATCTTGAAGAACTATCACCACGTTCACCTCGAACTCTGAAAGACATATGAAATAAAAAAATATAGACATATGTTACCAAAGTGCTCTGAACATTTCCAGTGTGTTTACTTTGAAAACTCGTGTAGCGCTTATTAACCAATCAGAAAGGAGATGCGGTCTTCTTGGCCAATGAGGTCTGGCTGACGTGATTTTTCCCGCGCTTGGCAATAGCTGCTTATGTTTTCTCCTGTTGATTGGCTTATTGTAGTTTTGGCGGCAAATAATGGCTTCCTAACTTCCAACAATACAACAATTCTTCGCCCGGTAAATGTAGTTTTGACCTTTTTTCTTCCAATTTAGCATATTTTATACAAGCACATGAGTTAACTTGCTTAGATCGCGCAAGAGTAACAACAGATCAATTGGAGAGGAGCGACACGCGCGGCGAAGGAGAGGCTGTGCCCTCGCGTGTTCTCGCTCTCACGCACCGCTCCGTACCGTTCCTCCTGTCTGTCCCTGTATTACTACTCGCACGGCCGCCACGCAGGCTATAAGTTCTACCACTAACCTATTTTGAAGTTGGCAGTAGCCAAGGTGGGACAAGTGAAAAGACGAGGAAAAATCATGTAAATTGGAATCCTTAAACCTCGGCAAACATCTCCTTCGGCAATCTGAAATAACGTTAAAACAAGATTAATAGATTGCACAGTGAGATAAGGCAGCATTCTCCTGGCGGGGGGGGGGGGACCTCCCATATAAAAAGGCCGGGGGTGCTCATCATACCTTTTAGGGATTAAAAACGCGGTTTAGGTATCTCTTAGGGTGTTCAGCCTCAAAAGGTCCACACCAGGAGCCTTTGCGGTATCTTTTAGGGTAATGAGCCGGAAAAATATGACACAAATATTTGACAGGAGCTAATAGGCTGATTTAGCAAGAGAACGGGAACGTTACTTGACGACGGCGCGCGCAGTACAAATACCCAAATATGGTCAAACAAGAACAGAATCCAGGTTATTCCGCGCGCCCTGCAGTCATCATCTGACCATATTTGGGTATTTGTACTGCGCACGCCGTCGCCAAGTGACGTTCCCGTTCTCTTGCTAAATCAGCCTAATGTGTTGTTCAAGAATTGATACTTCTCAGGGGTGAGAAACATGTCAAGCCAAGCCCCACAAAACAGGACCTTGGTATTTTCAAAATTTCCAACGAGCACCCCAACTCCCCGGGAGTACTCTGGCCATTTTCACGCGCTTTCTGATGAGTTCAAACAATCGGTGCGACACATTTAGGAAACAATGCAAATGAGTACATTGTCTAAATGTAGAGAACTGGCTGGATAAACATACAAACTACACGGTGAGGAGAAACAGTTAACAAGCTTACCTGAATATTCTGAATCTCGGTAGCTGTATAAAAATAATAGAAAAGAAACATACAGCTGTATTTTGGTGATTTTATTGAATTGCATTGCTCAAACTTGCTGTGCACGATTTCTACATCATTAGCATGCTCACGAGTATGTGCACGTACACAACATTATGAGATTTCCTTCAAGCTAAGCTCGACAGAGAAATAGTCGTTTTCTCCTAAACAAGCACGGTGACTTAACTTTTAAATGCAAAAATTTGCATTTTTGTAATATGCACCGCACAATTATGAAGCAGACCTTCTTTTTCAATGGAATCACTCTCGGTAAAATGTCAGACACCACTTCAATCTGACATGATGTGGTCTTATGAGGGCACGCTGCAATTGCAGTAACCGAGTTCTCTGAAAGCTTACCTAAGAAATGGAAGATTTTCTATTTCTATTTGCCTTACTTTTCCCTACAAGAAAACAATTTTCACTAACAATAATGAGGATCATCAAATGAAGAGGCCGAGCAGCTAGAACAGTTTCTTCAATATGAAAGATGCTCACCATCTTTTGAATAGCCCTCTGCACAACCTGAACACAACAAAGAAACAAAAAAGATCATCGAATCACCATAACATCTATAAATTCGTCTATAAATTCAACACTTCAAAGGGCCAGCCACTGGCCAAATTGACTGCTGAAAGAATGATTTTGACTGCCTGGTTTGACCCTCTAGAGGAAAGTCTTTGTTGTAACTATTCTGTGATAGACAGTGAGTAGCGTAGCAGTGTGCACTTGTTAACAAAATGACGGCCGCTTCTTGGCATTTTCAAGGTGTCTGTGAAAAGGATTTAGATAAAGTTTTGAACAACTAGTAGATTTATACTACAACAATTGGATTATTCACTCTCGATTTCTATACGTTATAGTTGACTCAGGCTATGCCCTCGGCAACTATCATGAGATAGAAATCTTGAGCTCATAATCTAATTGTTTAATAGAAACATGATTTTAAACCAATCAGTGTACGTATTTTCTTTGGGCTATTTTCTAATTTATGATAATACATTGTAACCCATGAAATCTGACCACTTAG